>NC_088240.1:76835000-77007500 GCF_036934945.1 Oncorhynchus masou masou | reverse complement strand
GGCCTCCTCCTTCCCTCAGTATAGTGAGTGGTAATGTAAAGACATGTGGGCCTCCTCCTTCCCTCAGTATAGTGAGTGGTAATGTAAAGACATGTGGGCCTCCTCCTTCCCTCAGTATAGTGAGTGGTAATGTAAAGACATGCGGGCCTCCTCCTTCCCTCAGTATAGTGAGTGGTAATGTAAAGACATACGGGCCTCCTCCTTCCCTCAGTATAGTGAGTGGTAATGTAAAGACATGCAGGCCTCCTCCTTCCCTCAGTATAGTGAGTGGTAATGTAAAGACATACGGGCCTCCTCCTTCCCTCAGTATAGTGAGTGGTAATGTAAAGACATGTGGGCCTCCTCCTTCCCTCAGTATAGTGAGTGGTAATGTAAAGACATGTGGGCCTCCTCCTTCCCTCTGTATAGTGAGTGGTAATGTAAAGACATGCGGGCCTCCTCCTTCCCTCAGTATAGTGAGTGGTAATGTAAAGACATACGGGCCTCCTCCTTCCCTCAGTATAGTGAGTGGTAATGTAAAGACATGCGGGCCTCCTCCTTCCCTCAGTATAGAGAGTTGTAATGTAAAGACATACAAGCCTCCAGTTCATAATGGTGGGGGGCAGAGGGCAGGAGAGGGAGCAGTAATAGAAGCTGTGTGATTGGCTGAGAGGGGTGAAGGGGAGGGCAAATAGAAAGTGTGGGTTATTGTTGGCAATAGAAACAGCGGGGAAGTTTTGTAGTGAAGTCGTATTCCGTGTCACAGCCCTATAGAACACATCTGGTAATGTGTGCCAGAGGCATGAAAGATGGATGGAACAATTCCCTTTTCTCTCCACTCCTCTACCAGTACTTCTTCTATTTCTTTCTAACCCCTTTCCTCCTCTCTTTTCCTCTTTCCTCCTCTTTCCTCCTTTCTCCTCCTCTCTGCCCCTCTCTCCTCCTCTCTCCTTCTCTCTGCTCCTCTCTCCTCCTATATCCTCCTCTCTCATCTTCTCTCCTCCCTGCTTCTCTTTCCTCCTTTCTCCTCCTATCTCCTCCTCTCTCCTCTCTGCTCCTCTCTCCTCCTCTCTCCTTCTCTCTGCTCCTCTCTCCTCCTATATCCTCCTCTCTCCTACTCTCTCCTCTGCCCTCTGTCTGTCCCTTTTCTTCTTTCCTCTTTTCCACTTGCAAGTTCTCTCTCTTTCTCCCTCTTTCTCCATTTCTCTCCCTCCCTCTCTCTATCTTCCCACCCGTCTCCGACTTCACGCCTGTGTCTGAGAGTAGATCTGTGCTCTTCCAGACAAGTGAGAACACAGGAAGCCTTTTATCTGTTTAAACATCTCCCCTGTCTCTCCACGTCTCCTCTATTCCCTCTCTCTTTTACTGCCTCCCTGTACACATGCATTCTCTCAAACACACCCACAGACGCACGCACACACACACAGATGCACACTCACATACACCTCTAGTCAACCCTTGGAGTAGGTACATGCTGGTGAAAAGGTTATCTAAATAAGGTCAGAGGACGTGAGAGGTGTTCACCGCAGCAGAGCACTCAGACCACCATGTCCAAGGACCGTCACACACGCACACAATGACAGATACACACACACACACACACACACACACAATGACAGCTACACACACACACACACACACACACAATGACAGCTACACACACACACACACACAATGACAGCTACACACACACACACACACACACACACACACACACACACACAATGACAGATACACACACACACACACACAGACACACACACACACACACAATGACAGATACACACGCCTTTTTCTTTCTCTCTCTTTATCTCGCTCTGTGTCTGTCTCATAAACCCCCGTAGTTATCACCTAACATAATGAACAGACCATGCTAAAAGTTTTTGGGGGAATATTTTCTAGAATGAAAAAACAAAGTTTTTATACGATCTCACATGACTCATAACACAATGTCTCTCTTGCTCTCTCTATCTCTCTATCTCTCTCTCTCTCTCTCTCTCGCTCTCTGCAACAGCAGACACTTATTAGACAGAGACATGCACTCTTCAAGTCTGGAACAGCATTCATAGACACACTTACTGTAGGTGTTCTGTTACTCTCTGACTCGTACAGACTCTGTCTCTACACACAGACTGAATCAGAACCGTAGAGACACTCAGGGCCTGACTCTGCTTGAGAAGACATATCGTTCACTGTGCAGTGCGCACACTCCTAGGCAGAATCAGACACTGTCCTAGGCAATCTCAAACACTCAGGGCCCAGCTCTACACTTAAACACGGCCTTACAGTAAGTGCATTCTAGAAAACAAGGCAGAATCTCTCAATTCAGAGAGAGCTACAGTATAGGCAGAATCTCTCAATTCAGAGAGAGCTACAGTATAGGCAGAATCTCTCAATTCAGAGAGAGCTACAGTATAGGCAGAATCTCTCAATTCAGAGAGAGCTACAGTATAGGCAGAATCTCTCAATTCAGAGAGAGCTACAGTATAGGCAGAATCTCTCACTGCATTACTGTCACGACTTCCGCCGGAGTCGGTCCCTCTCCTTGTTCGAGCGGCGATCGGCGGTCGACGTCACCGGCCTTCTAGCCATTGCCGATCCACTTTTCATTTTCCATTTGTTTTGTCTTTGTTTTCTACAGACCTGGTTTCAATTCCCCCATTACATGTTGATTATTTAACCCTATGGTTTCCCCCATGTTTGTGTGCGTGTTTGGTTTATTGTTCAGGCTGGTATTTTGTTGCCGGGTTTTGTTATTACACCCTTTTTATTTCGTGATACCGGTAATTTTTACCGCACCATAGTATTGTGTTAATACTGGTGTTGTCTTCAATTAAATACCTTGTCCATGCATCTCAGCTCTCCTGCGCCTGACTCCTTTCACCAGTTACCCACAGCCTTGACAATTATAGTAAGTTCAGAGAGAGCTACAGTATAGGCAGAATATCTCACTGCATTACAGTACGTTCAGAGAGAGCTACAGTATAGGCAGAATATCTCACTGCATTACAGTACGTTCAGAGAGACCTACAGTATAGGCAGAATATCTCACTGCATTACAGTACGTTCAGAGAGAGCTACAGTATAGACAGAATATCTCACTGCATTACAGTACGTTCAGAGAGACCTACAGTATAGGCAGAATATCTCACTGCATTACAGTACGTTCAGAGAGAGCTACAGTATAGACAGAATATCTCACTGCATTACAGTACGTTCAGAGAGACCTACAGTATAGGCAGAATATCTCACTGCATTACAGTACGTTCAGAGAGAGCTACAGTATAGACAGAATATCTCACTGCATTACAGTACGTTCAGAGAGACCTACAGTATAGGCAGAATAGCTCACTGCATTACAGTACGTTCAGAGAGAGCTACAGGATAGGTGTAAGGTTCTGGATTTATTTTCTTAGTCAACCTTGTGTTCTGTTTCATTGTGTTCTTGATCGTAGCCCTGTTTCTTTGTGTTCTTGAACGTAGCCCTGTTTCTTTGTGTTCTTGAACGTAGCTCTGTCTTTCATTTTTGTTGATTGATTTCACCTGTGTTAGTTACTCACCTGGTCTCATCAGCTCCTTATTTAGTTCAGTTCATTCTGTTTGTGCCTTTGTGAGGTATTGTTTGTTTTGACTCGACTCAGCCTTTTCCTAGCTTGTTTGTGAGGACTAGCCAGTCCTAGTTTTGATTCACCTGCCTTTTTGCCTACCTGTGTATGACCATTGCCTGCCCGTGACCATGATTCCTGCCTTCTGCGAAGGCAAAATAAACACCTGCCGTGCTCTGCGCGTGAATCTATACCTTTTCCTCCTGAGAATTCATTACAATAGGCAGAATCTCTCACTGCATGACAGTAAGTTCAGAGAGAGTTACATTATAGGCAGTAAGAACATTCTACATTCAGGACTACATTAACGGCGGGCATATTAACACACTTTACTGTAATCTCAAGTGCACTGGGTTACATACATGCTATTACTCTTTAAGTGCGTGTGTGTGTCTATGTCTGCACTTGTGTTTGGTGTCTGTGCGTGTGTGTGTGAAATGACAGAACAGCCCATGCTTTTGCAGCAGCAAATGAGGATCCCTAATGAATACAAATACAATTACAAATTGTTACAGCACCTCTCCATCACTGCTGAGGCTATGTGATGAAACCATTGGATTGTTGTTTCTTAGTCTGCTATGCTTGGTTCCCTCAGAGAATGGCCAGGGTAGTTCATTTCAGGAGCAGCCCATTCCTATCTGTTTGGTTTGGTTAGCTGGCTTGGTTTTGCTTCGGAATGCAACCATGTTATAAACAAGTAATTTAATGATTTTATCTGTCTATTATTCAATATTAAGGGCAGACAGTGGAATGTTGAGGTCACAAGTCACTGGTATATTCATAAAACAACACTCACATTGATATGACTGAAACTAGGCCACAAAATGACAATTGTGATTTATTAAGTCTAGGGGTTTTCTTTTGAAGCAGTCATTTAGTCAGCTGAATCTTATTCAGAGTGCCGGCAACTAATAATGTTATATTTGGAATAGACAATTAGAGTATGATCTGTACAGCATAAATACATTACATTTAAATTAATTGATTATTGTTCACTAACATATGTTGTGCCTTACTTTCTAAGCCCCGTTTGTCTCCCCAGTCCCCATCCCCCTCTCTCTGTCTCTCTCTGACATCACTCATTCTCTCTATCTGTCCCTGAGACATGATCATGTGTCAACTGGAGTTGATGAGTGCTGTTTTAATGTGTTGATCCTGGCACTAGTACTGACCCAAAAATCTCTCTCTCTCTCTCTTTCACTCTGTGTCTGTCTGTCTGGCTGTCTTTCTCTCTCTCTCTTTCTCTCCCTCTCTCTCTCTCTCTCTCTCTCTCTCTCTGTGTGTGTCTCTCTCTTTCTCTCTCTCTCTGTGTCTCTCTTTCTCTCTCTCTGTGTGTGTGTCTCTCTTTCTCTCTCTCTGTGTGTGTGTCTCTCTCTCTTCCTCTTCCTCTCTCTCACCCTGTCTCTCTCTCTCTCTCTGCAGAATGTCCAGTGGGGTACTTTAAGTCGGTGTTGGGTTCGGTTCCGTGTTCAGTGTGTCCGCCTAACAGCAGAACCAGTCAGGAGGGATCGCGTGTGTGTGAGTGTCGCAGCGGCTTCTACAGAGCACCAGCCGACGTCAACTCCTCCGCCTGCACAAGTGAGCTGTGTGTGTGTGTGTGTGTGTGTGTGTGTGTGTGTGTGTGTGTGTGTGTGTGTGTGTGTGTGTGTGTGTGTGTGTGTGTGTGTGTGTGTGTGTGTGTGTGTGTGTGTGTGCGACACAGATTAGCTACATGCACGAGCAGCATTACGTAACAAATAGATCTGTCTGATTGAAAAGCTTTCACCTTTGTTGAGATGTAACATGTATATTGAGTCATTTAGCCGATGCTTTTACCCAGAGATAAGTATCTACTTCAGCACATATAATATACACAGTGCCTTCAGAAAGTATTCACACCCCCTGACTTATTCCACATTTTGTTGTGTTACAGCCTGAATTCTAAATGGATTCAATTTATTTTTTCTCTCTCTCATCTATACACAATACCCCATAACGACAGTGAATTTTTGTAAATACAGAAATATTTCATTTACATAAGTATTCAAACCCCTGAGTCAATGCATGTTAGAATAACATTTGGCAGCGATTACAGCTGTGAGTCTTTGCACAATATTTGAGGCTTATAATATTTGCACATTATTCTTTTGAAAATTCTTCAAGATCTGTCAAGTTTGTTGTTCATCATTGCTAGACAGACATTTTCAAGTCTTGCCATAGATTTTCAAGAGGATTTAAGTCAAAACTGTAACTACACCACTCAGGAACATTCACTGTGTTCTTGGTAAGCAACTCCAGTGTTAGGTACACCTTCCTAAAATTGAGTTGCAACCCCCTTTTGCCCTCAGAACAGCCTCAATTAGTCGGGCGGGGCATGCTCTCTACAAGGTGTTGAAAGTGTTCCACAGGGATGCTGGCCCATGTTGACTCCAACGCTTCCCACAGTTGTCATGTTGGCTGGATGTTCTTGGGTGGTGGACCATTCTTGACCACACACAGGAAACTGTTAAGTTAAGTGTGGAAAAAGGCAGCAGCATTGCAGTTCTTGAAATGCTAAAATCGGTGCGCTCGGCACCTACTACCATACCCCGTTCAAAGACACTTAAATATTTTGTCTTGCCCATTCACTCTCTGACTGGACTCTCACAATCTATGCATCAATTATCTCAAGGCTTAAAAATCTTTCTTCTTTACACTGATTGAAGTGGATTTAACAAGTGACATCTGTGATGTGTTGTGTTGGATTTGCCCCAAACATAACACTTTGTATTCAGGACATAAAGTCATTTTTTGCAGTATTACTTTAGTGCCTTGTTGCAAACATGATGCATGTTTTGGAATATTTGTATTCTGTACAGGCTTCCGTCTTTTCACTCTGTCATTTAGATTAGTATTGTGGAGTAACTACAATGTTGTTGATCCATCCTCAGCTTCTTTTCCTGTCATTAAACTGTTGTAAAGTCACCATTGGCCTCATGGTAAAAAAATCCCTGAGTGGTTTCCTTCCTCTCTGGCAACTGAGTTATGAAGGATGCCTGTATCTTTGTAGTTACTGGGTGTATTGATACACCACCCAAAGTGTAATTAATAACTTCACCATGCTCAAAGGAATATTCAATGTCTGCTTTTTTACCCATCTACCAAAAGCTGCATATCTTTACGAGGCATTGGAAAATCTCCCTGGTCTTTGTGGTTGAAATTCACTGCTTGACTGAGGGACCTTACAGATAATTGTATGTACGGGGTACAGTGATGAGGTAGTCATTTGAGAAATCATGATAAACACTATTATTGCCCACAGAGTCCGTGCAACTGATGTGACTTGTTAAGCAACATTTTACTCCTAAAGTTAATGTAGGTTTGCCATATAGGCCAGTGACTCGATTGTATCCATTTTAAATTCAGGTTGAAACACAAGAACATGTTGAAAAGGTCAAGGGGTGAACTTTCCGAAGGCACTCATCCCTCTAATTTGCCCTTTTCTTTCTTTCCTTCCATCTTTCTCCCTCCCTTACTCTCTCTCCTTCCTTCCCTTCTTATCCATCTCTCTCTTCCTCTCTTCCTACATGACATTTAAAGATTATTATTAGATTATTGTTCACTAACATATATTGTGCCTTACTTTCTAAGCCCCATTTGTCTCCTCTCTTTCTGTCTCTCTCTGACATCACTCATTCTCTCTATCGGTCCCTGAGATATGATCATGTGTCAACTGGAGTTGATGAGTGCTGTTTTAATGTGTTGATCCTGGCACTAGTACTGACCCAAAGAGGTTCAAAATGTTTAATCTCTCACTCCCCCCCTCTATATCTCTCTCCCCCCCCAGGCTCTCCCTCTGCACCGACCTCTGGCTCCTGGGAGTATGAGAGTGGTGATGGTGGGGTGTCTCTGCGCTGGCGCCCTCCACTGGACATGGGTGGTCGTAGCGAGGTGTGGTATGGGCTGGTTTGTAGGATCTGTCCCTCGGCCACCTTCACCGCCCCGGGGGCGTGCTCCTGGTGTGGAGAGGCGGTCACCTTCACCCCATCCCAGACGGGCATCAAGCAGACCAAGGTCACCCTCAACAACTTGCTCACCAGAGTCACCTACCTTATACAGGTATGACTACAACTCCCATGAGTACTAGAGTTAACTATCTCATACAGGTAGAACTACAACTTTCCTGATCACCTACCCCCTATAGACACTACATTTCCCATCACCTACCTCATACAGGTATAAAACTTGTGCATTAGAATCACCTACTTCATATAGATACTGGATTAAATGTACACCCACTTAGTTAACCTAACCTTGTCTTATTTTTTCCTGCTGTTGATTGACAGGTGCAAGCGGTCAATGATGTCTCAGCTCTGAGTCCTTTCCCGCCTCAATTCATCAGCATCAATTTCACTACTAGCCAATCAGGTGAGAGCATGAGTCAAGCTTAAAGGGCCCTTCTGCCACTTTTCATCTCCAGCACCAAACCAGTGTCTACATACATGAAAACAACCTTTCTATGATCTGTGGTTAAAAGGCTTCTCTGTAACATTACACTGTAGGATTAAAAGTCATTATCAAATCCTGCAAGAAGTTTCTAGTCTTGATGAGCTCCCCACGTCACCGTGAATCTCATAGTGTTTGAAAATCACTTTATATATATATATATATATTTTTTTTTTTTTACTTTTAGCTTCATATTTTTTTCAACAAAATTTTGAAATGTGCCGTTTTCACAAACTCAGGACCTTGTCTTTCAAAGATAATTTGTAAAAATCCTAATAACTTCACAGATCTTCATTGTAAAGGGTTTAAACACTGTTTCCCATGCTTGTTCAATGAACCATAAACTATTAATGAACATGCACCTGTGGAACGGTCATTAAGACACTAACAGCTTACAGACGGTAGGCAATTAAGGTCACAGTTATGAAAACTTAAAGAGGCCTTTCTACTGACTCTGAAAAACACCAAAAGAAAGATACCCAGGGTTTCTGCTCATCTGCTTGAATGTGTAACGGCGTTCTTTTGTTGTTGAAGGAGAGTCGGACCGAAATGCAGCGTGTAAGTTACTCATGTTTATTAAGTGAAGACAAAACGAACGAACTAACACGAATAACTAATAAATACAAAGAAAACAACAAACAGAACGAAACCTAATACAGCCTGACTGGTGAAACTAGCACAGAGACAGGAACAATCACCCACGAAATGCAAAGCGAAAAACAGGCTACCTAAATACGGTTCCCAATCAGCGACAACGAGAAGCACCTGACTCTGATTGAGAACCGCCTCAGGCAGCCAACCTAATTAACACCACACACACCCCTAATCAACTAGAATCCCAAACACTACAAACCCCAAAACGAAAATACAATACATAATAACCCCATGTCACACCCTGGTCTGACTAACTAATAAACTAAAACACACAATACTAAGACCAAGGTGTGACAGAATGTGCCTTAGGCATGCTGCAGGTAGGCATGAGGACTGCAGATGTGGCCAGGGAAATAAATTGCAATGCCCGTACTGTGAGACGCCTAAGACAGCACTACAGGGAGACAGGACGGACAGTGGCAGACCACAGTGGCAGACCTCGCAGTGGCAGACCATGTGTAACAACACCTGCACAGGATCGGTACATCCGAACATCACACCTGCGGGACAGGTACAGGATGGCAACAACAATTGCCCGAGTTACACCAGGAACACACAATCCCTCCATCAGTGCTCAGACTGTCCACAATAAGCTGAGAGAGGATGGACTGAAGGCTTGTAGGCCTTTTGTAAAGCAGGTCCTCACCAGACATCACTGGCAACAACGTCGCCTACGGGCACAAACCCACCGTCGCTGGACCAGACAGGACTGACAAGAGAGCTCTTCATTGACGAGTCGTGGTTTCGTCTCACCAGTGGTGATGGTCGGATTTGGGTTTATCGTCGAAGGAATTAGCGTTACACCGAGCCCTGTACACTGGAACGGGATCGATTTGGAGGTGGAGGGTCCGTCATGGTCTGGGGCGGTGTGTCATAGCATCATTGGACTGAACTTGTTGTCATTGCAGGTAATCTCAACGCTGTGCGTTACAGGGAAGACATCCTCCTCCCTCATGTGGTACCCTTCCTGCAGGCTCATCCTGACATGACCCTCCAGCATGACAATGCCACCAGCCATACTGCTCGTTCTGTGCATGATTTCCTGCAAGACAGGAATGTCAGTGTTCTGCCATGGCCAGCGAAGAGCCCGGATCTCAATCCCATTGAGCATGTCTGGAACCTGTTGGATCGGAGGGTGAGGGCTGTCCCCCACCTCCCAGAAATGTCCTGGAAGTTTCAGGTGCCTTGGTGGAAGAGTGGGGTAACATCTCACAGCAAGAACTGTCAAATCTGATGCAGTCCGTGTGTGTGTGTGTGTGCGTGCGTGCATGCGTGTGTGTCTGCATCAGTTTCTTTGAGTATGGGTGTCTATCTCTCTCTTTTCTGCTCTCCATCTTTTCCGGTCCTGCTCTCTGAACTCAGTATCACATTATGCTCAGAAGAGAGATATGGAGAGAGAGGGAGAGAGTTTACAGACAGACAGTATAGACAGACAGTTTATAGACAGACAGAGAGAAACCTGTAACTTTTAATTAGCTATTTTCCTCCCTTTGAAAATAAATCATTTCTTATAGCCAATTATTTTTAATTCCCCATTCGGGCAGAGATCTGCTAATAAAGGTATTATTATAACCTCTATTTGTGTTGCCTTCTGTGAGTTAGAGAAAGCATTTGGGGTTGTGAAATGACATGAATTCTAATAGATATGACCATTGTAACCACAGAGTCATACTGAGCCTGTTCCCAGCCGTGGCGGCACAGCTAAGTCTGGCAGGCAAGTCCATACCACAGATAGAACAATGAGACAGATATTTCAATGTATAAATGGGAAGCATCTGGTTGGCGTTTCAACAGCCCAGTGGCTGAGAATCTGCTCATTTTCTCATCGATTAAACATTTGATCTCCATACAGTTTTCCGTTTCCAAAACAATAATATGTAACAAACAGTGGAGTGCGTTTTGTAGACTTTACCCTTTGCCAACGTTTCTAAAAATTGTGTTGTTTAAGAGTGCAAGGGCTAATTTAGATATTACAGACAGGCACTTCAGAGTAAGCGTTCCCTAACGTAAATATGCAAATAAATGCTAGAACGCTCCAATAGGATTTCACTAGCTTGTGCTTAGCTCAGCCTACAATGACCAATTTGCTCTCATTGGAAACTACAGGCTTTGGTCTGTCTTGGGTTAGTAATACAAGTCTTTGGCCATACAGCACTCTACAGAGCTGGCTCATTCACTAGTCTGTGTCATGCTGCCCCATCTGGTCAATACAGAAATTACATGATCTGGCAAGGCCAGCTTGTGTTCTCACTCCTGTTCCTCTTTCTTCCTCCCTCTTCTTTACAAAACTCAAATATATCTCTCACCACCTCTCTCTCTCTCCCAGTACCCTCTCTGGTCCCTAGCCTGCACCAGTTGAGTCGAGCCCCAGACTCCATCACCCTGTCCTGGCCACAGCCTGACAGACCCAATGGAGACATACTGGAGTACCAGCTCAGATACTATGACAAGGTACAGGCTACACACACATGCATGTAGACACAAGTACATACACAAGTACATACACCCAGAGACTGAGCCACCCCCCCCCCTCTCTCCCAGGGTTCGGATGAGGACAGTGCAGTGAGTGTGTTCAGTGAGACCAACACAGTGACCGTCAACTCTCTGGCTCCCGGCTCCATCTATGCCTTCCAGATCAGGGCCCGCAACGAGAGGGGCTATGGCCCCTACAGTCATACTGTCTACTTCACTACATTGGCACTGGGTAACTCACACACACGAATGCACGCACCACACACACACTCACATACACACAGTCAAACACACCCTCTAAATCGCTCTCTGCTTCTCTCTTTTTCTTTCTCAGAGGAGAGTTCTAAGCAGATCCAGAATCGGCTCCCTCTATTGGTTGGTTCTGTGATGGGCGGGACAGCCTTCCTCCTGGTCGTTGTGGCGATAGTGGTCGTTTTTGTGTTCCGCAGGTGAGTGGGTCCTTAACTCCTATCCACACATACATGATCATGTCATACACACACACACACACACACACACACAGTGCAATGTTCTGAAACACTGGTTTGTTGTCCTTACTCAGTAAGAGGAGGGAGAGCCCCTACAGTGACAGACTCCAGAGGTACATCAGCCACAAAGGTGAGTCAGGGTGTATGATGGCTATTATTACCATTCTGTCTGTAATATTCTCAGCTGCACATACAGTATATGCTACTTCTATGGTGTTGTTGACATGTTGGTGCAGAGGAACGTGTCTAATGCCCATTACCATCATAACCCCAAGGGCTTGTGGGAGAAAGAGGGGGAGGGACAGAAAGAGAAGAAGAGAGGGACCGCATGGGAAATGTGTAGAGAGATAGAGGGAAAAAGACATGGACAATGAGAGGGATAAGGAGAGAGAAAGATGAGAGGAAGAAATACTTTTTATTTTTATTTAATGAGGGTGCCATTATCCCTCTGGGCTCAGTGTTCTGCCATCATGCAGCATGGCTTGACCCAGACATGTCCAAGTCTAGGGCCAAATACTGTACATCAACACACTCCACAGGCCCTATTTTGTAGCTGTACTGGTTCACTACAGCCATCCCTGCTCTGTGTGTTCCCTCTGTCAGGAGGGGTGAAGTACTACGTAGACCCTTCCACCTATGAGGACCCCAGTGAGGCGGTCAAGGAGTTTGCCCGTGAGATCGACCCCTCTCACCTCAAGATAGAAGAGGTGATTGGTGCAGGTAGGGGTCCTGGTTTGATTCATGCTTGTAGGGATAGTTCTGTAAAAACAAAATGTGTTTTCATAGCTCATATGTTGGGCCAGGAGTCAAGCTAGGTCCAAACTCAACTCATAATATCTCTCTCTCTCTCTCCCACCCTTTCCCCCACACCCTCCAGCCCAGTTTGGGGAGGTGTCTCGGGGGCGCTACCGGCCCCTGGGTCGTAGGGAGGTGCTGGTGGCGGTGAAGACGCTGCGCTGGGGTGTGACAGACAGAGAGAAGGCAGTGTTTATGACCGAGGCGGGGGTGCTGGGACAGTTTGACCACCCCAACGTGCTGAAGCTGGAAGGGGTGGTCACCCACAGCCCACCAGAGAGGATTATCACTGAGTTCATGGAGAATGGACCACTGGATGCCTTCCTCAGGGTGAGAGCTACAACAGCTACACCATGTTTGACAAAGAACTACAACTCCCAGCCACACCATGTTAGACCAAGAACTATAATTCCCATCTACACCATATTAGACTAAGAACGACACCTCCCATCTACGCCATGTTAGACTAAGAACTACAACTCCCATCTACACAGTAACTAACTCCTCAGGGTGAGACTGAGAAAACAGTAGATTATGGTCAGTTAATGTATCTCTCTCCATCTCTCTCACTCCCCAGGAGAATGAGGACCAGTTCAGTGTTCTCCAGCTGGTAGGGATGGTGAGGGGTGTTGGGGCTGGGATGAGGTACCTCTCTGAGAGGAACTTTGTCCACCGGGACCTGGCTGCCAGGAACGTGCTGGTCAACTCTAACCTGGTGTGTAAGGTGTCTGACTTTGGGCTGTCGCGGCTCATGAGGGGTCTGGACCATAACATGCCCACCTACACTGCCTCACTGGTACATGCTGCTGGGAAATTTGAGTTTTCCTGTTGATATGCTTCTGTGTTTGTTTAATGATGATTAGTCTTGTATTTCCATTCTAAAAGACTACTTATGTTAATAGAAGATCACAACATTCACAGTCCTCAACCACTCATCCCCATCGCTCTCCTCTCTCAACCACTCATCCCTCTCTCTCCTCTCAGGGCAGTAAGATTCCTGTCAGGTGGACAGCCCCGGAGGCCTTCCAGCATCGCAAGTTCAGCTCAGCTAGTGATGTCTGGAGCTTCGGAGTGCTCATGTGGGAAGTGATGTCATATGGCGAGCGGCCATACTGGGACATGAGCAATCAGGAAGTGAGTTGTGGGAGGGTTAAGCGAGAGCCAAACAGAGACTAAACACACTGACAGCTGAACAGAATGTTTAATCATCTCTAAGTCCCTCTGCACTGATGGGACCTCTCTATATAGGGCAGCTTGTTAACATCCAGATGGTTACTAATGCCCTTCCTCCTTCCTTCTCTCTCTCTCTCCCGCTCTCTCTCTTTCTTCTTGCTCTTCCTCCCTTTGCCTCTCTCTCTCTCTCTCGCTCTCTCTCTCTCCCTTTGCTTCTCTCTCTCTCCCTTTGCCTCTCTCCCTCTCCCTGCCCCTGTCCCTCTTCTTTCTCCCCTACCTCCTCTCTCTTCCCTCCCTATAATACAGGTAATGAAGGCGGTAGCAGACCAGTACCGTCTCCCAGCCCCCCATAACTGTCCTCCAGCGCTCCACTCACTGATGCTGCAGTGTTGGCAGGCTGAGAGGGGCGACCGGCTAGGCTTCGACTCCCTCCTCTCCTCCCTGGACAGGCTCATACGACACCCTGCCTCCCTCAAGGCAGAGCAACCCCGGTGAGACTACACTTCCCATCTGCCTTTTCTTCCATATTTTATACAGCAGACGTAATGGATCACATTCACAAACAGTGATCTTAGGAGAACATGTATTACGTTATCATGTAAATGTATTGAATCATTTTGCTATGTTAGGCCAATAATTTTCGATCTCGATCTTTCCCTCTGCAACTCAAGCTCCACCCAGCCACTGCTGAGCCCCACCCCCACAGACCTGTCGTCGGTGGCGACGGTCAGTGAGTGGCTGACAGCGTTGAGGATGGACAGGTATAAGGACGAGTTTGAGAGGGCACATCTGGACACACTGGACCGAGTCAGCAGGCTAACCATGGAGTGAGTCCTGGGCTTCCATTTCAATATCAATAAAGTTATTTTCATATGATGCAAATCGTGCCTTTAGAAGCAATGGATACTTTTCTGAACTCTCTCTCTCTCATTCTCTCCTTCCCTCAGGGATGTGCAGAACCTGGGGGTGAACCTGTTGGGACACCAGAGGAAGATCACCAATGCGGCCCAGCAGCTCAGAACCCACCTCACCCAGGGCCAGGTGGAGGTCTAGAACCCACCAATCACCTGAGAGCTTCACAGGAAGTAACAGAGGTGCACTATTGAAGCTGTAGTCCAAGGCAAAGCGAGATCTGGGAGGAGAGTTGCTCAGAAGGAACAGGGAGATTTGAGGGAGAAAAGTCTGTGTTATTTCACTTGTTTGCTGTTTACATTCTCTTTCTCTTTGCCGGTCTCTACCTCTCTTTCTCTCACTCCTCCCAAATTGTCTCACTACTGTCTCTCTTTCACTCGTAAGTTTCACTACCCTCAGTAAATTAAAACAGTGAAAATGATTTCCCTTCACAAGCAATTGCATAGACAATCAAATACTGTTTTGCTGATTAATGTTGATATCATGAACATTGTTCATTATTATTTGTCAAGATACACCTCTTTACTGAAATCAGAAAATGCCAACCCCTGTTGACTAAACATTAGCCAATGGTTTCTCCCATCGGTCACTAGCCTGGTCACATTTGGGGATTATTCCATTAGACTCAAGAAATGGGGGTGTAGTTCATGTTGTGACCGAATGGAGTCACCCACCATTGAGCAGCACCCTCCTCTGTGTATATTTCAGTTCACACTCCTTTTTTGGAATAGATAAAGTCACTGGGTCATTTGAGCATTGTGAATGTGAAATGGTTGCCCATCGAAGTAAGGAAGGCGATGTTATGCTTCGTGAGTATTCTGTGTCTGTTTGAGTTCATGTGTGTATGTTGTATGAGGAGTGTGTGTGTGGGGGGGGGGGTGAAGAAATCCCCATTAACTGAGGAGGGTCACCATTCCTTGTCACTCCTCTTTGAACTGTCCGCCGTCCGGCTAACAAAATCACAGTTTCCCTGTAACAATAAATCCATAACACTTAGAGTACAATAAAACATAAACATTTGTAACATGACAGTTTAATTCACACAGTAACATTCATTTCATCCATCTTCACACCTCCAATGGTGTCCACACTCCCAGGGTTCTGGAGGAACGTCGTCCCCGGAGAAAGCCTCAGATAAGGTGTGTTCGACCCCTTTGATAGCCCACAGATGGTCAGCCATCCAAACAGTGTCATAAATTGGAATTTTGTCATCACTCTGGACCTCGGCGCCTACAAGTCTCCAGTAATGAGTTTCACCTTCTCTCATTCTTGTGTGTGTGTATGAGTGTATCCACATGAGTAATTCTTGTGTGTGTGTATGAGTGTATCCACATGAGTAATTCTTGTGTGTGTGTATGAGTGTATCCACATGAGTAATTCTTGTGTGTGTGTATGAGTGTATCCACATAAGTAAGTATGTTCATTTGTATTTGTTCACCACTATTCCACTATTGTGCAAATTTGTAAAATAAAGAATATGATTTTATTTAAATCACTGCATTAAGCCTGTTATGTGTCTGACACATAAAAACAGTTTAATCACCAGGGGCACTGGTGATTTTAGCATGTAAATATTGGTGGGGCAAACTCAACTTCTTTTTTTTTAAATGCATGCCAGCAAAGCCACTACACAACACTAAGCAATACATGAACTGCACTATAACTGTGAAAAACGGTGCCCACAAACTGTTGTGGCTAGCCGTAATTTTGATTAAGACATTAATGAGCAAGCTAAGACGGACGTAGTCAATATAACTATTTGTTCAGCACTTTTAAAATGTACAGAGACAGAATTCAGAACATGGGCCGTTCTTACAGTATTCTCCCTGTACACCAAGTCAGGACCGTAGGATCAACTAATGGGGCATATAAGCAGAAAATGAAAAATCTTACAATATTTGAAGACATTTCTCTAAAACAGGCTATAGGCTACATGTGTACCACCAAGTCAGAACAGTAGGCTAAGTTTAGAGGGGGAAAGGGACCAAATTATTAGGGTGAGGCACATAGGCTGCTAACAGCTCACTACACAACATACATTTAGTATTACTATCTTATCTACAGTATACATATTTCCCTGGCATATTGCAGCAGCACACAAGACAGTTTTGGACTTACTGTTGTGCTGTGCTCACTTAAACAGGAAGGTGGCATAGCAGTCCTTCTTGTGGGCAAATTTTGTCATGAAGCTTTGTCATCAAAGTCTGGCATTCTTTGGATGTATGGTGCTTTCAAGACAACTGGGAACTTGGAAAAAACAAGGTTGAATTATGACGTCAGTGATCTTCAGGTCGGAGCTCTAGAAAGAGGCCAGAATTCCCAGTTAGATGACTGCTCAAAATGTTTGATTTTTCCGGAGTTCCCAGTTGTGTTGAACTCACTGAAGTCTGAGATTTCCAAGTTCCCAGTTGTTTTGAACGTGGCAGAAGTCATGCTGGATTGACAGCATGGCCAATGTATTCAATCTTCTCTGGCCCATGGTGTTGCGTGTGAATGTTTATCCTTTTAAGCTTGGAAAAGAAATGCTTAAACACAGACTTGGACCACACACCCTCTCCACCGAATAGCAGGTAGGGGAGCAAAATAGTGATTGCTTTGCAACGCTTGCAGTTAGCCACTGATTCCTTCCAAACCACTCATTGTTGAACTTGCTGTGTAACTTTTATGTCCAATGGCCGATGATCACTGATACATTTTATCTATAATTTCTCTTCATATGACAAGGATTGAAAAGGATTTGCCAGTAGACTGTCAACGTGATTCATGACGATGACTGCTTGTCCAGCTTGCTAGCTAAGATTTTGAAAGTATGATGTTGACATGAGTCAGTCCAATCAGTCCAATCAAAGCTACGGTAGATATAACGTGATTTGACATCATTTTACCTGTGGCCAATGACCTTGAGCCTTCTTGGATGGGTATTTCTAATGGAAATCTATGGCAGCACCCAAGGGGGCTTGAAATTTCTAGCTCTCCCTGTAGATTTCGCAGTGACAGAACACTGAGCCAATCACGGTGCAACTAGAGAAGATTACCAACCCCTACGCTCTGTATTGTCCGCTAGCTGCCACCACAGAAAGAACTGAGCTAAGCTGAAACACCTGTGTTTTGGAGCTGCCTTACTCAAGAAACCTAAAAAGAGACCATGTTAATATGCAGCTTTATTAACTCAATAAATGTTTTACATTGTTTGCAAACTGATATGCCCCACCTGCCCTGAATGACGGGTTGCCACTGACCAGGAGGCCTCAACTATAAACATTGCATATGCGCAAAATATGCCCAAAACACGTTTGCCAATTTTTACGCAAAAGTTAGCATTTATAAAAACTGAAATTGAGGTGAGAATGTGCTTATCCCCCGCAAACTTTAGATCATGCATATGCACAGTTTCTAGTGGTTGAAGTATTGCATTGCAAGAAGGCTAAAATAGTCAGTAGCCTTGTGCAAATGGTATCATGACTCATGATGTGACCCAGATGCAGACACAGGAGGAGACAAAGGTCTGTGAGATGAAGGTTTTATCCGATGCTTCAGATCCGAAAACACCCGGTCAGCAGCTGGGGACCATGTGAACCAAACCTTGGGAGAGGTGAGAACAGAGGGGACCACGAAGAGTTACCTCAAGTAAAGAAAACAGTAGCTGCCTCCACTATACCAGCACCATTTCAACCTAAACATCTCAACATCATCAAATCACCTATGCTTAGTCTAATACAGTAACAACTAAAAGATACCAAAATCAAATTAGTCCAATCAATGTAAGCTAAATGTGATGTGGCTGTCCATTGTACTGGTGTGTGTGTGTGTGTGTGTGTGTGTGTGTGTGTGTGTGTGTGTGTGTGTGTGCGCAAGTTTAAAAAAAACATGTTGACTCACCCTAATTGTAGGTAGAGTCAAAACGGACTATGACTGTCATACAGTACACACTTTTTGTTTCTTTTGTCCTAGGCTACCTGGCTAAAATGCTTGCTCGCTAGCCTAACTTCCTTTCATAGACAACGATGAGTCGGCTAGTTAACATTAGCCTACTACATCTAGCTACATATTGAACTTCCATCCTCTCAGGCCAGGGGCACAATGTATGAATTTATGATTTGGAGGAAAAAGGGGGACGCTTGCAAGCCGAAGAACACCATCCCAACCATGAAGCACGGGGGTGTCAGCATCATGCTGTGGGGTGCTTTGCTGCAGGAGGGACTGGTGCACTTCACAAAGTGGATGGCATCACGAGGTTGGAAAATTATGTGGATATATTGAAGCAACATCTCAAGACATCAGTCAGGAAGTTAAAGCTTGGTCGCAAATGGGTCTTCCAAATAAACAAGGACCCCAAGCATACTTCCAAAATTGTGGCAAAATGGCTTAAGAACAACAAAGTCAAGGTATTGGAGTGGCCATCACAAAGCCCTGACCTCCTTCCTCTAGACAATTTGCGGGCAGAACTGAAAAAGTGTATGCAGCAAGGAGGCCTACAAGTCAGTTACACCAGCTCTGTCAGGAGGGATGGGCCAAAATTCACCCAACTTATTGTGGGAATCTTGTGCACGACTTATTGTGGGAATCTTGTGTAAGACCTGAAACGTTTGACCCAAGTTAAACAATTTAAAGGCAATGATACCAAATATGAATTGAGTTTGTGCACACTTCTGACCCACTGGGAATGTGATGAAAGAAATAAAAGCTGAAACAATTCATTATCTCTACTATTACTCTGACATTTCACATTCTTAAAATGAAGTAGTGATCCTAACTGACCTAAGACAGGGAATTTTTACTAGGATTAAATGTCAGGAATTGTGATAAACTGAGTTTAAATGTATTTGGTTAAGGTGTATGTAAACTTTCGACTTCAACTGTACATTTAACCTCTTGCAAATTGAAGGAAAATGCAGAAACACAGAGAGACAAAAGATCAATTGTTTAGTATGTTTTTAATGTTTTTTTCTACATTTTTGGGGGAAGCCTGGCTTTCCTTGGCATCCGTGAATACACGCCACTGGGCCTAAGCCTACAACAAGTTAGGATGTGCTACAATTCATCCCATCTCTCATTTAATTGGACCCAGTTCACAGTAAACAGATAAGCTATTTCAAGTATTTTGATCTATGCAATATGCGATCCAGTCTGCAGCACATTGAGCGCAGTTTAACGGTAGAACAGACGTTCACCTTTTCTGATGACTTACATAGGCTACGTCTGAAAACTGAAATGTCACATTTCTCCACTAGACTATTTCATTTATAAACAAAATACATTAGACATATATCATAACCACTGCAGAATAAATTCCTCATCAGTTCATATTCCCGATCAATACAACAAATTCCCATGCGCATCATTAATTGGGCCTATTAGATTGGCTATTATATCTGAAAGGGAGCAAGATGAATAACATACAGTAGAATTTAATTGGAGAACAGACAGTGTGTAGGCTACCACTGTAAATAGGCCTACTATAGTTGAGATGTATTTTTAATAGTAGGCAATGTTACAGAATTCTCGGGCAGTGCAGCATATTTAGGTCGGGTAGATATAAAACAATATTGAATTCTATACGATCTGTTTACAGGTCCACAACCATTTGTAATTGTTTTTGTCTTTCAGAAATGGTCAAATAGGCCAACAGCAAATTTCACTGCAAAAGAAAACATTCTGCCAACACTTCTAGAGACAGATGGTCAAGTTTGTTCTCGCTATTTCCTTTATAAAGTGCCTTGGCCTAATTCCAATACTTTCACATTGTACAGCAAATAAGGACGTTTTAAATGCTCGTTCATGCACACACAGTTTTTTAGGATGAGTCTGATTAATACCTGGAAACTTGCTATGTATGTGTGCGCCAAGTTTATAAATCTCTATCTGTAAATATTTGAAATGACATGTGGTTTAATGTAGTGAGCTTTGAAATTATGGATGTACAGTACCAGTCAAACGTTTGGACACACCTACTCATTCAAAGGTTTTTCTTTATTTTTACATTGTAGAATAATCAAAGACATCAAAACTATGAAATAACACATATGGAATCATTGTAGTAACCAAAAACGTGTTAAACAAATCAAAACATCTTTAATATTTGAGATTCTTCAAAGTAGTCACCCTTTGCCTTGACAGCTTTGCACACTCTTGGCATTCTCTCAACCAGCTGAGGTAGTCACCTGGAATGCATTTCAACTAACAGGTGTGCCTTGTTAAAACCTCTTAAGAATCAGCCCCTTTTTTTCTATTTTTGCCTAAAATGACATACCCAAATCTAACTGCCTGTAGCTCAGGCCCTGATGCAAGGATATGCATATTCTTGGTACCATTGGAAAGGAAACACTTTGCAGTTTGTGGAAATGTTAAAGGAATATAGGAGAATATAACACATTAGATCTGATAAAAGATAATACAAAAGAAAAAACAACATTTTTTTGTACCATCATCTTTGAAATGCAAGAGAAAGGCCATAATGTATTATTCCAGCCCAGGTGCAATTTATTTTGGCCACTAAATGGCAGCAGTGTATGTGCAACGTTTTAGACTGATCCAATGAACCATTGCATATCTTTTCAAAATGATGTATTAAGACTGCCCAAATGTCCCTAATTTGTTGATTAATAACTGTTCATGTTCAAAACTGTGCACTCTCCTCAAACAATAGCATGGTATTACTTCACTGTAATAACTACTGTAAATTGGACAGTGCAGTTAGATTAACAATAATTTAAGCTTTCTGTCAATATCAGATAAGTCTATGTTCTGGGAAATATTCTTGTTACTTACAACCTCATGCTAATCACATTAGCCTACGTTAGCTCAATCATCCCACAGGGGATCCACCAATCCTGAAGAAGTTCAAAGTTAATTGGTGGAATTTATTTTTATTCCTAATACATTTGAGCCAATCAGTTGTGTTGTGACAAGGTAGGGGTGGTATACAAAAGATAGCCCTGTTTGGTAAAAGACCAAGTCCATATTATGGCAAGAACAGCTCAAATAATCAAAGAGAAATTACAGTCCATCATTACTTTAAGACAGGAAAGGAAGACCCAGAGTTACCACTGCTGCAGAGGATAAGTTCATTGAAGTTACCAGCCTCAAATAAATGCTTCACAGAGTTCAAGTAACAGACATATCTCAACATCAACTGATCAGAGGAGACTGTGTGAATTGCTGCAAAGAAACCACTACTAAAGGACACCAATATGAAGAAGAGACTTGCTTGGGCCAAGAAACACGAGCAATGGACATTAGACCGGTGGAAAACTGCCCTTTGGTCTGATGAGTCCAAATTTGAGATTTTTGGTTCCAACCGCCGTGTCTTTGTGAGACATAAAGTAGGTGAACGGATGATCTCCACATGTATTGTTCTCACCGTGAAGCATGGAGAAGGAGGTGTGATGGTGTAGGGGTGCTTTGCTGGTGACACTGTCTGTGATTTATTTAGAATTCAAGGCACACTTAACCAGCATGGTTACCATAGCATTCTGCAGCAATACGCCATCCCATCGGGTTTGCGCTTAGTGGGACTATCATTTGTTTTTCAACAGGACAATGACCCAACACACCTCCAGGCTGTGTAAGGGCTATTTGACCAAGGAGGAAAGTGATGGAGTGCTGCATTAGATGACCTCGCCTCCACAATCACCCGACCTAAACCCAATTGAGATAGTTTGGGATGAGTTGGACCGAGAGTGAAGGAAAAGCAGCCAACAAGTGCTCAGCATATGTGGGAACTTCTTCAAGACTGTTGGAAAAGCATTCCTGTGAAGCTGGTTGAGAGAATGCCAAAAGTGTGCAAAGATGTCATCAAAGTGAAGGGTGGCTACTTTAAAGAATCTAAAATATATTTGGATTTGTTTTAGACTTTTTTGGTTACTACATGATTCCACATGTGTTATTTCATAGTTTTTATGACTTCACTATTATGTAGAAAATAGTTTTAAAAAATAAAGAAGAACCCTTGAATAAGTAGGTGTGTCCAAACTTTTTACTGGTACTTTATGTCCATTTAAAAGTGGTTACAATTCATGAAATGTTGATGACGGTAGCATGATAAACTAAAGTACATTTTCATTCACTTTTTAACCTTTTTTTATACCAATTTGAACCAAAATACCCCAATATCTCATAATTGATAAGTAGATGCAAAAATGTTATTTTAGTCTGTGGT
Organism: Oncorhynchus masou masou; assembly: GCF_036934945.1. NCBI lineage: Eukaryota > Metazoa > Chordata > Actinopteri > Salmoniformes > Salmonidae > Oncorhynchus > Oncorhynchus masou. Next base: position 76,984,800 of record NC_088240.1, on the reverse strand, counting down.
GCCTGGCCTTAAAAGGATACTTTGGGATTTTGGCAAAAAAAGTCCTTTATCTACTTCCCCAAAGTCAGACTAACTAACATTAGTGCAATTGCTAATTAGCATCAGCGCTATGACTGGAAGTCTATGGTAACAGCTAGCATGCTCGTAGCACTAACACTAGTTAGCATCGGGCTCGCGAAGCTCCCTCTAACTTCCTTCATACTGGATGAAGAGACATAACAATGGTATCAATGAGCTCATCTGACTCTTGGAAAGTAAATAAAGGAAAACTTTGGAATGCTGGCAATGAATCCCTTTAAGTGCAATGTATTACCAATCTAGGGTTAGTGTGAGGGTTAAGGTAACCCAATTTGACATAAAACAGAAAAGCATCCACACTATAACCTTTCCATCAAACAGAATGAACTTCATGTTCCCCCATGTCTGATAGGAATAGACAGATCAGCACATTTCACCTGAATCTGTTGGAGATCTGTTGACTTCAGCATTAGAGAGAGGACAAGACACCTGTCTCCCAGATCTGGTGGCATCAGATAGGATCTGACCTGAGGGCCTCTTACACAACCACCATGTCCATTTCACCTGATCATCAAATTAACATCCAATGTCTGTATATAAATGACTCAACTAGAGACTTAAAGTAAATAAGAAAAATTCCTCTCAGTCTCAACTCCTTGTTCTTGTTCTGTAAAATATTCCCAAGGTTATCAAGTGTAGGGGAACCGGAGTTGGTTGTCGCACTTCTTACTCTCATGTCTATTTCTCAGCACCAGTATCTTACAAGACTCTTACAAGACTCTTTTCAATATTAGGATGAAGACTAAGATCTTGGATTAAAATGAGGACCGTTTTTACCCTTTTTAACTCCAACATGGAGTTATAAATCATCCAACACACTGTCCTCTTGTGACAACCAGCCCAATCGCTGGGTTGGTTGTCACAATGTTCACTAGTAACTTATTCCTTTTGTATCAGGAAATGAAGAAAAATAACAAACAGCCTTAGAAATAGCTAAGCCTTTCTTTGATTGAACAAAATACAGCATTTTATGCCTTGAGAATAACATATGACAATTTGAGTACATTATTTTGTGTATGCGTGCCTGTGTGTGTATGCATGTATGTGCATGTGTGGGTGCGTGACAGGAAAAATATGTGTGTCAGAGAGAGGCAACACTAATGCTAGTTAAGATATTACTTGCCACATGGCTTGACCTAGGAACTCAGAAATTGGTTTGAAACATAGCTCTCCCTTTTCTCTGTTCAACAAACATAATTATTTATGGATACTCCCATAATTCAAACATTTACAAAGAAATTACCAATATATATCATTTTTTTACTTTCACCTATGAAAATCACATACATTCCCCTCACCTCATTGTTTTGTCATGCTGACATGAATTGACCAGTTGTGACAGCCAACCCAGGTCTCCCCTACTGAGCTTATGAGAGCCAGTCCAAAACCCCACACACACATACACACACACACACACACACACACACACACACACACACACACACACACACACACACACACACTGCAATGGAACCTTGTTATTGTGCCTAAATAAAGACATGACAATTGAAACCACTGGTCTATATGGCAGTACTCCGGTGTCTCACTGCAAGGCGCTGTAAATAGCTATTATCAAGACAACACAAGATGACTGGCTCAGTCAGAACCATTACCCAGGCCTGTCTGATATAAACCTGCATTGAAACCCTTTAACACACTGTGGGTAACCAACATGTTACTCATGACCTATACATGGTACACACAAACACCTGAATACACACACCAAACCATGGCATTTGGAAAGTGTTTTGGGTGTCTGGGTTGTTATATATAATAGATGGTCATCAAATATGTGGAAATTAAAATACTGTATATCAGTTTAGACTATTTGCTTTACTGCAGAAGAGGTTTGGTTCGTAAGAAATCAAATGTACCATCAAGTCTTTTTGTCAAAAGGAAAAACATAATGCTCATAGGATTACACTAAGTACTCAAGTATTATAGTCTTTGAATAGTAACAATTATCATGTTCGTGAGCAATGCTGTTGACAGTTCAGTCAAACACACATTGTGAAAATATGATTTACCCCAACTAATTGGTTGAACAAGAACCCTTAGATTAGCATGTACTGTAGGTGTTGACTGGTGTCGGACTAGAATATACTTCTAGATCACAGCCAGTCAAAACTAGTTTCTATAGACCTGACAGGTAAGGTGTCTATAGGATCATACAGCTGAATCAGCAGATACTTGTCCAGGTAGACAAGCTCACCTCAATATGAGCTTTTTGATTACACACCAGCATTGAGACAATTGAAAGGTAGGCGACTTTCGAACCAGTTATCTGAACGGTTCACTGAGAATAAAGACCAAAAAGTGTTGACTGTCATGATGTTGACATTTTTTACATGGGGGTGATGCAGGGGCTGAAAATGAGCCAAGGGGGAGACCTATGGACCGTGGACCAGTCTCAGGGCATCTGCCAGGTAAACTGAGTGTGACGGTCAAGCACAAGGCCAGAGCACTCTTTAGTGTTCGAGATGTTTCAGCAAAATGTCAAACGGCCTTGGTATACTGCAGTAAATTATTCCAATAAAATGATGGATCTTTCCAAAAGATAATGCTCAATTTAACTACTACTCCTTTCCACCATTTGTCCTCTCCCTCTCTCCTCCCTCCTCTCTCATCCATCCATCCTCCTCTTGACCTCCTCTCCTTTATCTCCTCCCTCTCTTATCTGTCTTGTCTGCATATATATATAGATCCCCACCTGTGAATCCTCCTTCTGTTTCTCAAATCAGCTTGGTGTCACATGTTGTCTGTGTACCTGACTGTCAATTAGGAGTAAAGGACTAACTGTTTTCTTTCATAAAGGTAAGTGGGTCACTCCACCAATTCAGTGCCTGTTGAAAAGTGTAACTTGGTCTAATTGTTTGGGGGGATTTCACCTAATATTAGCATTCTGTCATAAAACAAATGTTCCCATCTCTAGAGGTTAAATAAGAAAAAAAGACTATATTAAGTGCCTATTAAGTGCCAAATAATGTAACAGGGTTGACCATAACAGTGTTGACCGTAACAGTGTTGACCGTAACAGTGTTGACCGTAACAGGGTTGACGATTTCATCTTAAATCGGCCATGAATTCTCTTGTGGCAGGAAGAATGTAAGCTTGTTGTGTGCAACAGGGAGTGGCAACTGAATGCAGGCTTCACAAAAACAAATGCATTGTTATCTATGGGTAATCGTGTTGACGTGTTATGCTCGACCCACTCAGTTTTCCACCACAAAACACCAGAAAATGTTTGGTCTGTGGGATTGTGCTGACCTGAACAGCTCACCCATTCTAGTTTTGATTTTAGTACCATTTTTATGAGCTGCGTCTGATGGTACAGTCTGGTCTCATAGACTAGACGTAACATAATATATTTAAATCCAGGCTCCTCAAATGAGTATGATATGTTACATTTGGTATGGTTACATAAGACAAATGTTTAATTGGTTGGGGTGGGAGGGTTGGCTTATAACGCCACCATCTAGCAATCCAAAGGTTGAGAGTTTGAATCTGATCATGGACAACGTTAGCATTTTAGGTAATGAGCTACTTTTCAACTACTTACTACTTTTGATCTACTTTGCAACTACTTAGAATATTAGCTAGAATTTGTACCATTTCATATGTTTTGCAAAACTGTAACATATAATACGTTTTGCAATTCGGAACATATTGTATGTCACCTAATATTAACATTCTATCATAAAAAACACGTTTTCCCATATCAAGAGGTTATATTTAAATTAAATAAAAAAAGACTACAGTAAGTGCCTATTAAATGCCCAATAAAGTAACAGTTTTTCTAAACCATAACATAGAGTACGTTTGCAAATTCGTAATATATTGTGCGTTTTGGAAATGAGTAACATATAATTAATATATAATAATAATATATCCCATTTAGCAGACGCTTTTGTCCAAAGCGACTTACAAGTCGGCTGGGGCCACTACTTTTACATATGGGTGGTCCCAGCGGGAATCGAACCCACGACGCTTGGCGTTGCAAGCGCCATGCTCTACCGACTAATTCAAATTGTAATTCGTAATATAGCATACGAAATGGGTGATAGAAATTAAAATACATGCCATTCGAAATGTAACATATCACACTAAATGGAGTGTCTCGGATTTACTTACAGAATAAAACTAAATGCTCTGAGACCATGTTGCAGGATAGCTCACGGTTTCTGACACTTAATTTCTCACACACATGCAAATTTCTTTCTCATCTCAGCAGTTTCAAATAGACTCATCCTATGAGAGGATGGCCCCGCCCCTGGCAAGATCTGCTCCAGGTGAACTCAACCATTGGTGGAGCCAGCTCAGGTTCCGCCTCCAGAACAGGAAGGGGTGGAACGAGATGCTTGATGAAACATTTTTGCTGCAGAACAAAAGGTGAGACTCCTATTGGTAACAACAACAAAAAAACAGCTCCTGACAAGTATTGGTTGTTATTATGCTGCGTTCATAACAGGTGAGAAACTCAGAAAATACTTCTTGTAATCTGGGAGCATCAGTTGTGTGTGTTCACATGCTTTTAACTAATTGAAAATTGCAGATTGGCTGATGACAAACAAGCTGCATCAACCATAAACTAAAAGTACAGCTATCATGCTTGAAAACATAATGTAGTGTTCAAAAACCCTTTGAACAATTTGGTACTTATGAAAATTGTTTTGTTGTTGGATTTAACTGCTGCAAATGGTCTGAGCTCAGAGATTATAGGTAGTTTCCCACTAGTAATTACCAGCTGGAGGGGCGTTCAAGTTGATTTTTCCCAGTCGTATGCTGATATGCTGATTACAACATGTTATGAATGCAGTGTTTGAATTCTAACTTGCAAACACACTCTCTCTCCCATAGGACAAATGACATCCCTCTCTTCTTTGCGGCCAAAGAGAACAGTGCAGGTTGCATTAAGAAACTTCTGGACTGTGCATCCACTAACATATTTGAGAGAGGTGCTCTGGGGGAGACAGCGCTGCATGTGGCAGTTCTGAATGATAACATGGATGCTGCCATAGCTCTGATGGACGGAGCACCTGAACTCATCAATGAGCCCATGACCTCTGACCTCTTCCTTGGTACATATAGTCTCACACACAATGGACAAATACACTATAATATCATAAAACTCACACAGATATTTAATCACACAATAATATATTCTCTCTCTTACTCGCTCTCAATCAGGCATGACACCTCTCCACATTGCTGTGGTGAATCAGAACTTTAACCTGGTCCGCAGTCTGATTGGTAAAGGGGCGGATGTGGCCACGCCCAGAGTCACAGGCCTGTACTTCAGGAAGAGAAGAGGAGGGCTGCTCTACTATGGTAAGATGACTGTTTGTGGTCTGTAAGGAGTAGAAAAATGCATTCTGGGAAATGTGGGTATTTTATTCCGTTTGCTTTACTTTAGGTGAGCACATCCTGGCATTTGCGGCCTGTGTGGGGAATCAGGACATCATCTCCATGGTGATCAACGCAGGAGCCAGCACCAGGGCCCAGGACTCCATTGGTATGAAACATTCCTCTTTCATCTCCTCCCCCTCCCCCTCTTCTCTCTGCTCCCGTTTTCAGCAGTTTAATATCTCCATCTCTCCCCCCTAGGTAACACAGTGCTCCATATTCTGGTACTGCAGCCCAATAAGACTTTAGCATGCCTGGCGTTGGATCTGCTGTTGGCATGTGACGTTGAGCTGGACCAGACTGTGCCACTGGACATGGTGCCCAACTATCGTGGCTTAACGCCCTTCAAACTGGCTGCCAAGGAGGGCAACCTTGTGGTGAGGAGGGATAGAGGGATAGAGAAAGAAACAGGAGACAATGTATGAGAGGAGAAGAGGGATAATGTTTCCCCTATTATCTTTAACTTAACCCGTAGTTATAACCTTCTCCTCCGTAATATTCTTTATACAGCATATGTTGTTATTAGAATGTATTTAACCTACAAATTAATTGTGCTGCATTTCTAGGTTTCTAAGGTTTTTCTATCTCTCTCCCAGGCATTCCAGCACCTGGTCAACCGGAGGCGAGTCGTCCAGTGGAACCTGGGACCACTGACCTCTAACCTCTATGACCTCTCAGAGATCGACTCCTTGGTCGCCGACGACGACCTCTCTGTGCTGGAGCTCATCGTGGGCAGCCAGAGGAGAGAGGTACATTACAGAACACAAACATGATACGGTCTAATATACACTACAGGGAAACTGATGATGAGGATGATCTCTTCCTCAGGCAAGAAGGATACTGGAAGTGACTCCTGTTCGGCAATTGGTCAGTCTCAAGTGGAACCTCTATGGAAAACACTACTTTAGGTAACCACACATACAGTGGATCATGTTCTGATGTTGTGTTTGAGATGCTGTCATTTGTTTATGTCTAATATTGTAATTTTATTATTTTGTTGTGTACAGATTGTTGCTGCTGCTGTACCTCCTGTACATTGGGACCTTCACACTGTGTTGTGTGTATCGCCCCCTAAAGGACGCTCCAGAGAATTACACTGTATCTGACATGGACAAAACCATCCGTGTGCAGAAAACTCTGAAGGTGCGGGAGACATGAAGGCATCTTCATATGACAGCCTGTGTGCAAACCTCAATCAGAGGTGTTCATATGAACCCTTTGTGATCCACGTGCCCTGTTCTCTGTCCCTGTAGGAGAGTTATGTGACCTATGGGGACAACTTGCGTCTGGCAGGAGAGATGATCAGTGTCCTGGGTGCCCTGGTTATTCTGCTACTGGAGGTAAAACATACATCACCCAATAGTTTTACATGTCACTTATATTTACACTGTAGATGAGATCACATTATTGGCTGTCAATATAATCTGTGTTCTTCCCAATCCCTAAGATCCCAGATATGCTGAGAGTGGGGGCCAAGCAGTACTTTGGGCAGACGGCCCTGGGGGGACCCTTCCATGTCATTCTGTAAGTCAACCTTGGTGCCTATGTGGCCTTTATTACCTGCCTAGTGATGTTGTTGTGTTATATCATGTCTATGTAGCATTTATAACCTGTGTAATAATCTGTGTTTCCTCCCCAGTATTGCCTATGCGTTCCTGGTGGTGCTGCTGTGTGTGTTCAGGGTCAGTGGGGTGCAGGGGGAGGCAGTTGTCATGGCTGTGTGTCTGGTGCTGGGCTGGAGCAACGTCATGTTCTTCGCCCGGGGCTTTCAGATGCTGGGGCCTTACGTCATCATGATACAGAAGGTATGTAAGGGAAGCAGACACACACATGTGAATGCACACACACACACAATCATTAGCATGACGTTACTGTAGAATGTATGGTTTTGCTGTTTTGATTCCCATGTTAAACTGTTGTGGTGTTTTGTCTCATTTCCTCCTAGATTATATTTGGAGACCTGACCAAGTTCATGTGGCTGAGCTTCATCGTGCTCATGGGGTTTTCCACCTGTAAGTACATTCTGTTTAAGAGAAACTGCATTAGCAAATCTTGGCATTTCAAATAAGCAAATGTAACAGATGTGAAACGGCTAGCTTAGTTAGTGGTGCGCGCTAAATAGCGTTTCAATCGGTGACGTCACTTGCTCTGAGACCTTGAAGTAGTAGTTCCCCTTCCGCAGCTTTTGTGGAGAGATGGGTAACGATGCTTCGTGGGTGTCAGTTGTTGATGTGTGCAGAGGGTCCCTGGTTCGCACCCGGGAATGGGCGAGGGGACGGTCTAAAATTATACTGTTACAGAAATTGTATAAATTGTATAAACAAAAATCCTGTTGTCCCTCCCTCCCTCCCTCCCTCCCAGCCCTGTGGATGGTGTACATGACTCAGGACCCAGACTCTCTACCTGCGTACCGCTCCTTCCCCATCACTCTGTTCTCCCAGTTTGAGCTGAGTGTGGGTCTGATAGACCTGCCAGTGGACCACACCATCACAACGCCCCCTATTGTCCATGTGCTGCACTGCACCTTCTCTGTGGTCTCCTACATACTGCTGCTCAACCTGCTCATAGCCATGATGAGTGATACACACTGGAGAGTTGCCCAGGAGAGGGACGAGCTCTGGAGGACACAGGTGTGCATCAGTGTGACACACACACACACACAAGCACACATTTTCTATTACAGTTCCTTCAGAAAGTATTCACACCCCTTGACTTCTTCAACATTTTGTTGTGATACAGCCTGAATTTAAAGTTGATTAATTTGAGATTTGTTGTCACTGGCCTACACACTATATCCCATAATGTGAAGTGGAATTATGTTTCTCGAAATGTTTACAAATGAATTAAAAATTAAAAGCTGAAATGTCTTGAGTCAATAAGTATTCAACCCCTGTTATGGCAAGCCTCAATAAGTTCAGGAGTAAAAATGTTCTTAAGAAGTTACATAATGAGTTGCATGGACTTATTTAAGCTTGCCATAACACAGGGGTTGAATACTTATTGACTCTATAGACATTTCAGATTTTTATTTTGTGCAATAATAGTGTTTAACATGATTTCTGAATGACTACCTCATCCCTGCACCCCAATTATCTGTAAGGTCCCTCAGTCGAGTAGTGAATTTCTAACACAGATTCATCCACAAAGACCAGGGAGGTTTTCCAATGCCTTGCAAGGAAGGGGACCTATTGGTAGATGGGTAAAAATACAAAAATCAGATATTGAATATATTGAATATATCAGATATATCCTTTTGAGCAGGTGAAGTTATTCATTATGTTTTGGATGGTGTATCATTACACCCAGTCACTACAAAAATACAGGTGCTCAGTTGCCGGATAGGAAGGAAACCGTTCAGGGATTTCACCATGAAGCCAATGGTGACTTTAAAACAGTTACAGAGTTTAATGGCTGTGATGGAGAACTGAGGAGGGATCAACAACATTGTAGTTACTCCACAATACTAACCTAATTGAAGGAAGCCTGTACAGAATACAAATATTCCAAAACATGCTTGCACTAAAGTAATACTGCAATTCACTTTTTGTCCTAAATACAAAGTGTTATGTTTGGGGCAAATCCAATACAACACATTACTGAGTACCACTCTCCATATTTTCAATCATGTTGCTGGCTGCATCATGTTATGGGTATGCTTGCAAGCGTTAAGGACTGGGGAGTTTTTCAGAATTAAAAGAAAAACGGACTGGAGCTAAGCACAGGCAAAATCCTAGAAGACAACTTGGTTCAGTCTGCTTTCCACCAGAAACTGGGAGATTAATTCACCTTTCAGCAGGACAATAAAGTTTTGACTTAAATCTACTTGGAAATGTATGGCAATACCTGAAAATGTTTATTTTTTATATTATTTTTTTATCTGTCAATGATCAACATCCAATTTGACATAACTTGAAGAATTTTGAAAAGAATAATGGGCAAATGTTGCACAATCCAGGAGTGGGAAGCTCTTAGAGACTTACCCAGAAAGACTCACAGCTGGAATCTCTGCCAAAGGTGCTTATAGAAAGTATTGACTCAGGGGTGTGAATACTTATGTAAACTAGATATTTCTGTTTATCATTTTCAATAAATATGCATTTCTAAAAACATGTTTTCACTTTGTCATTATGGGGTATTGTGTGTAGTTGGGTAAGAAATAAAGTATATTTAATACATTTTGAATTTAGGGTGTAACACGACACAATGTGGAATAAGTTAAGGGGCGTGACTACTTTCTGAAGGCACTGTGAATACTCCATAAAAATAGCTTAAAACCATGATGAAAGTGTATACAGCATCCCAATCAGTGCCATTCTAATGATCCTTATGTCATTTGTCCCTGCTCACTGTGTGTAGGTGGTGGCCACTACCCTGATGTTGGAGAGGAGGTTGCCCCGCTGCCTGTGGCCCCGGCTGGGGGTGTGTGGACTGCTCTACGGCCTGGGGGAGCGGTGGTACCTCCGGTAAGACAACAACACGTCATCTAACTGGCCTATTACTGTACTCTCTGTCTTAGGTGTGGTGGTGTTAGCAGTGTTTCCCCATCCCCATCATACACAGGCTTTGTATTATAATGGCTCTCTTAATGTCTCCATTGCAGGGTTGAGGATCGCAACGACCCACTGGTGCAAAAGATGCGTCGCTACATCCAAGCCTTCTCTAAGGATGAGGACCAGAGGAAGGAGCGGGAGGAGATGGAGAACACTGACATGTCAAAAGGACCTGGAAGCCCTCTGATCAGACCCAAACACAGGGGTGGGATAGATGGAAACAGGAAGTCCCTGGCATGCTGGCAGATGATTCGCCACAGCGCTCTGGGTTTAGATGTGGAACAGGAAGAGCCTGAGGATGACCAGGAAGTAAGATACGTCTGAGGGATAAGACAGCAAAACAGATCATTATATTGTTATTATATAACATATGTGTGATGCAATTATGTATGTATGCAGTATTATTTGTCGAAAACAAATGATTGCATTGTAGTAGCTAGTGTATATGGGCAAGACTGGGTTGAAATGTAGACTCGATTCATTTTCAGTCTTTTTGGACCATGTATGTCACTTTACCATTCCAAGTAAAGCACATCAATATTTTTTTATTAAAGATTTTACAAGACAGTATATTAAACTTTACTTTTCACTGGAACCTTTTTTTTCAGGATTGTAAATCCAAACAGAAAACCAAATGATTGGTTAATGCACATAATAATGTAGATCATTATTACATTCAAAGTCATTTAAAAAATATCTCACCAAAACAAGCAAATAAGTGCAAGATATTATTAATCTTTTACATTAGTGCAGATTCTAACTGAAACTGGCAGGCTGACTTGATTGTTCTTCACAAGGCATAACTAACTGTAATGTGATTTTATTTACCATCATTGGTTATACCTGGATGTCTAATGAATTATAACATAGAATTAGGTCATACAGTGTATAATAATGGTTTAAAAGGCTATTGATAGAGATGTGTAATCGTGGTTTAAAAAGGCTATTGACAGAGATGTGTAATCGTGGTTTAAAAATGCTATTGATAGAGATATGTAATCATGATTTAAAAATGCTATTGATAGAGATATGTAATCATGATTTAAAAAGGATATTGATAGAGATATGTAATCATAGTTTAAGGGGCTCTTTTCCAAGTTTAAAATGATAAACATTCAACATTGGCCATGCTGTCAATGAAGCCTGATTTCAATTGATTAACAACTGTTAACTCGGAGGCAGGAATAAATGAGCTCTGATTGGGAAAATGTGTTTTGAACGGTCATCCAACTTGGATTGTAAATTCGGCCTATTTCTAGAGCTACGGCCTGAAGATCAATGACGCCACCATGATTCAACCTTGTTTTTTTCAAAGTTCCCAGTTGTTTTGAAAGCACCATAAATCCAGAAAACTTTGATGACAAAATTTGCCAACAAAGGACCGCCGCGCCACCTTCCTGTTCAAGTGAGCACAGCACACCAAGTTGAGTTCAAGAATGTATTGTAAGCTGCTGCATAAATTATGTAATATGCCAGGGAGATATGTATAATGTAGCTAAGAAAGTAATACTAAGTGTATGTTGTGTAGTAAGATGTTAGTAGTCCATGTGCCTCACCCTAATAATTTGGTCTATTTACCCCTCTTAATTTCACCTGCTGTTCTGACTTGGTGGTGCACATGAAGCCTGTAACCTGTTTTATAGAAATGTAATCATTGAAGATTATTGTCTGCTTATATGCCCCCTGTATTTATCCTACGCTTCTGACTTGGTGTACAGGTCGAACACTATCCAGACGGCCCACGTTCTGAATTCTGTCACTGTATATTTCAAAAGTACTAAACAAATAGTTATGACTACATACGTCCTAGCTCACTCATTAATCTCTTAATAGAAATTACGTATTGCCTCTTATCCGCTTGTCATCCTCTTATGCCATAGTTTGTACTGTACATCTCAATTGTCATTAGAAACAACATTTGTTTAAGCAAGTCAGCCATATCAGCTGTTTTTTTAAAGGCAGTAAATGAGGCTGAATGAACTGTTTTGCTGCCAGACATCAGCTCCGCTGATAGCCAGGTGAAGCAGTGGTAAGATGTTGGGTCTCTGCTGTTGGAACAGCTTTATGTAGGCCCTAACAGTTTTTGGGCACCGTTTGTCATAGTTATAGTGCAAGTAATGTATTGTTTAGTGTTGTGTTGTGGCTTTGCTGGCATGCATCCCACTTTAAAGTTGTTTTATCCCACCAAGATTTACATGCTAAAATCACCACTGCAATATCTCAGTCCATGCAAGTCTTGCTGGCTTTGTCTCATGGCCATCTTTGTTCCATTCTATTCAATCAGCGCGACTCTTCTGCATTGTAACCAGTAGTGGGAAAAGTACCAAATCGTCATACAGGAGTAAAAGTCAAGATACAATAATAGAAAATGACTCAAGTAAAAGTGAAAGCCACCCAGTAAAATACTATTTGAGAAAAAGTCGACAAGTATTTTGTTTTAAATACACTTAAGTATCAAAAGTAAAAGTATAAATAATTTCAAATTCCTTATATTAAGCAAACCTATCACATTCTGACCTTAGGTCCTTTGTTTTGTCTTTGTTTTAGTTTGTTCAGGGCGTGAGTTGGGGTGGGTTGTCTAGGTGATTTTTTCTATGATTTGGTATTTCAGTGTTTGGCCTGGTATGGTTCTCAATCAGAGGCAGCTGTTAATCGTTGTCCCTGATTGAGAACTATACTTAGGCAGGCTGTTTTCCCCCTTGAGTTGTGGGTGATTATTTTCTGTTCAGTGTTTTTTCAGCACCACACAGGACTGTTCGTTTGTTGGTTTTATTTGTTTTGTTCAGTGTTCAATTACTTTATTAAAAAAAGATAAACACTTACCACGCTGCGCATTGGTCCTCCTCTTCTTCCACCTACGACGATCATTACAAAACCAGACGGCATCATTATATATATTTTTTTTTACGGATAGCCAGGGGCACACTCCAACACTCAAACATAATTTACAAACAAAGCATGTGTTTTTAGTGAGTCCACCAGATCAGAGGCAGGGATGTTCTCTTGATAAGTGAGTGAATTGGACCATTTTCCTGTCCTGCTAAGCATTCAAAATGTAAACAAGTACTTTTGGGTGTCAGGGAAAATGTATGGAGTAAAAAGTACATTATTTTCTTTAGGAATTTAGTAAAAGTTGTCAAAAATATAAATAGTTAAGTAAAGTACAGACACCCCCAAAAACAACTTAAGTAGTTCTTTAAAGTATTTTTATTTAACACCACGGATTGCAACAGTGTATTCTCGATTATTCACTACTTGTTCTAATTCCTATTTTACATCAAATGCTCTGTCAGAGTCGTGTGTATAGGTGGCAGGGAAGTCAGGCGCAGGAGAATCAAACTTAGTGGAATGGAGTTGTTTAATAACTTCAAAACAAACAACTCCAAAACCATGAATACAATAAAACAAAGTGGGTACGAGGACCCGTCGCGCACCAATACAAACAACATGAATACTGAACAACAAACAATCTCTGACAAGGACATGAGGGGAAACAGAGGGTTAAATACACAACAGGTAATGAATGGGATTGACACCAGGTGTGTAGGAAGACAAGACAAAACCAATGGAACATGAAAGATAGATCAATGATGGCTAGAATACCGGTGAGCACCGCCCGAACAAGGAGAGGCATCGACTTCGGTAGAAGTCGTGACATGCTCTCAGCCCTCAGATGAAGTTGTTTCATTCTACAGTATATTTATGTTTAAGACCTAACAGACCTAAGACAACAAATGTAAAACCATTGACAGCTATTACAAATAACTATCACACAATAGGGAAGTGGGAGCTAAAGGTTCATGTTGAATGGCAACAAAGAGTTTATTGAAGAATCCCTACTGTTGACCAATTACAAATGAAAGGGCGTAACTTCGGCTCCGGATTTCAGCTTGCCTTCAGAAATGTTTGGCGTGCCCGAGCAGCTAAAAATAAACAAAGTCCAAAGCGAACAAAAACATCACAAAATGTACCAGTCAAAAGTTTGAACATACCTACTCATTTCAGTGTTTTTCTTTATTTTTACTACTTTCTATATTGTAAAATAATAGTGAAGACATCAAAACTGTGAAATAACACATATTGAATCATGTAGTAACCAATATACTGTTAAACATATCAAAATATATGTTATATTTGAGATTCTTCAAAGTAGCCACCCTTTGCCTTGATGACAGCTTTGCACACTTTTATCATTCTCTTCAAATTAGCCACCCTAGCGGTAAGTCATTGGCGTTAGTAGCCTATAATCAGTTGGTCTGCATATTACATCATGGTTCCCTGTTTTCAAAAACTGAATCTAAAAAATAAAAACAAACTGAATCTAAGGCTTTATTTAGAATGAGTAAGACAGAAGCTTATATATATTAATAAAACAAATGATTTGAACAACAGTGCAGAAAGTGTGGTTTCACATAAATAAAACTATTTTCTAAGTAATGTGCCTACAACAGGATTCATGTAACGGGTTTCTTCTAACTCCTTCTCTGACGAAGAGGTGGAACAAGGATCAGACCAAAATGCAGTGTGGTTAGTTAGATACACCTTAATGAAGATGAAACACGAACAATACAAAACAACAAACGTGGAAAACCGAAACAGCCCTATCTGGTGCAACAAACACAGAGACAGGAACAATCACCCACAAACACACAGTGAAACCCAGGCTACCTAAATATGGTTCCCAATCAGAGACAATGACTAACACCTGCCTCTGATTGAGAAACATATCAGGCCAGACATAGAAATAGACAAACAAGACATCCAACATAGATCACACCCTGACCAACCAAAACATAGAAACATACAAATAAACTATGGTCAGGATGTGACAGTACCCCCCCCCAAGGTGCGGACTCCGGCCGCAAAACCTGACCCTATCGGGGAGGGTCTGGGTGGGCATCTGTCCGCAGTGGCGGCTCCGGTGCTGGACGTGGCCCCCACTTCACCGTAGTCCTCCCCCACCTTGTCCGCTTCCGTGACCTCCTAGCCACGGCAACCCTACTAAATAACACAGGACAGAGGGGCAGCTCGAGACAGAGGGGCAGCTCGGGACTGAGGAGCAGCTCGGGACAGAGGGGCAGCTCGGGACAGGGGCAGCTCAGCACTGAGGGGAAGCTCAGCACTGAGAGGAAGCTCAGCACTGAGGGGAAGCTCGGGGCTGAGAGGAAGCCCAGCACTGAGAGGAAGCCCAGTACCGAGAGGAAGCTCAGCCAGGGCAGTTGAATCCAGCAGATCCCGGCTGGCTGGCAGTTCTGGCAGATCCTGGCTGACTGAGGAATCTGGAAGAGTCTGGTTGACTGGCGGATCTGGAAGAGTCTAGTTGACTAGCAGATATGGAAGAATCTGGGTGACTGGCAGATCTGGAAGAGTCTGGTTGACTGGCAGATCTGGAAGAGTCTGGTTGACTGGCAGATCTGGAAGAGTCTGGTTGACTGGCAGATCTGGAAGAGTCTGGCTGACTGGCAGATCTGGAAGAGTCTGGCTGACTGGCAGATCTGGAAGAGATTGGCTGACTGGCAGATCTGGAAGAGTCTGGCTGACTGGCAGATCTGGAAGAGTCTGGCTGACTGGCAGATCCGGAAGAGTCTGGCTGACTGGCAGATCCGGAAGAGTCTGGCTGACTGGCAGATCCGGAAGAGTCTGGCTGACTGGCAGATCCGGAAGAGTCTGGCTGACTGGCAGATCCGGAAGAGTCTGGCTGACTGGCAGATCCGGAAGAGTCTGGCTGACTGGCAGATCTGGAAGAGTCTGGTTGACTGGCAGATCTGGAAGAGATTGGCTGACTGGCAGATCTGGAAGAGTCTGGCTGACTGGCAGATCTGGAAGAGTCTGGCTGACTGGCAGATCCGGAAGAGTCTGGCTGACTGGCAGATCCGGAAGAGTCTGGCTGACTGGCAGATCCGGAAGAGTCTGGCTGACTGGCAGATCCGGAAGAGTCTGGCTGACTGGCAGATCTGGAAGAGTCTGGTTGACTGGCAGATCCGGAAGAGTCTGGCTGACTGGCAGATCCGGAAGAGTCTGGTTGACTGGCAGATCTGGAAGAGATTGGCTGACTGGCAGATCTGGAAGAGTCTGGCTGACTGGCAGATGTGGAAGAGTCTGGCTGACTGGCAGATCCGGAAGAGTCTGGTTGACTGGCAGATCTGGAAGAGATTGGCTGACTGGCAGATCTGGAAGAGTCTGGCTGACTGGCAGATGTGGAAGAGTCTGGCTGACTGGCAGATCCGGAAGAGTCTGGCTGACTGGCAGATCCGGAAGAGTCTGGCTGACTGGCAGATCCGGAAGAGTCTGGCTGACTGGCAGATCCGGAAGAGTCTGGCTGACTGGCAGATCCGGAAGAGTCTGGCTGACTGGCAGATCCGGAAGAGTCTGGCTGACTGGCAGATCCGGAAGAGTCTGGCTGACTGGCAGATCCGGAAGAGTCTGGCTGACTGGCAGATCCGGAAGAGTCTGGCTGACTGGCAGATCCGGAAGAGTCTGGCTGACTGGCAGATCCGGAAGAGTCTGGCTGACTGGCAGATCTGGAAGAGTCTGGCTGACTGGCAGATCCGGAAGAGTCTGGCTGACTGGCAGATCTGGAAGAGTCTGGCTGACTGGCAGATCCGGAAGAGTCTGGCTGACTGGCAGATCCGGAAGAGTCTGGCTGACTGGCAGATCCGGAAGAGTCTGGCTGACTGGCAGATCCGGAAGAGTCTGGCTGACTGGCAGATCCGGAAGAGTCTGGCTGACTGGCAGATCCGGAAGAGTCTGGCTGACTGGCAGATCCGGAAGAGTCTGGCTGACTGGCAGATCTGGAAGAGTCTGGCTGACTGGCAGATCCGGAAGAGTCTGGCTGACTGGCAGATCTGGAAGAGTCTGGTTGACTGGCAGATCTGGAAGAGATTGGCTGACTGGCAGATCTGGAAGAGTCTGGCTGACTGGCAGATCCGGAAGAGTCTGGCTGACTGGCAGATCCGGAAGAGTCTGGCTGACTGGCAGATCCGGAAGAGTCTGGCTGACTGGCAGATCCGGAAGAGTCTGGCTGACTGGCAGATCCGGAAGAGTCTGGCTGACTGGCAGATCTGGAAGAGTCTGGCTGACTGGCAGATCCGGAAGAGTCTGGCTGACTGGCAGATCCGGAAGAGTCTGGCTGACTGGCAGATCCGGAAGAGTCTGGCTGACTGGCAGATCTGGAAGAGTCTGGCTGACTGGCAGATCTGGAAGAGTCTGGTTGACTGGCAGATCTGTAAGAGTCTGGCTGACTGGCAGATCTGGAAGAGTCTGGCTGACTGGTGGATCCTGGCAGACTGACGGCTCTGGCTGCTCCATGCTGACTGACAGCTCTGGCTGCTTCATGCTGACTGGCAGCTCTGGCGGCTTCTTGCAGACTGGCAGCTCTGGCTGCTCCATGCAGACTAGCAGCTCCGGCAGCTCCCTGCAGACTGGCAGCTCCTTGCAGACTGACAGCTCCTTGCAGACAGGCAGCTCCATGCAGACTGGCAGCTCTGGCTGCTCTATGCAGACTGACAGCTCCTTGCAGACAGGCTGCTCCATGCAGACTGGCAGCTCCGGCTGCGCTAAATGGGCAGGAGACTCCGGCAACGCTGTAGAGGCAGAAGGCTCCGGCAGCGCCAAACAGGCGGGAGACTCCGGCAGCGCAGGAGAGGAGGAAGGCTCCAGCAGCGCTGGAGAGGCGAGGCGCACAGTAGGCCTGATGCGTGGTTCTGGCACTGGTGGTACTGAGCCGAGGACACGCACAGGAAGCATGGTGCGAGGAGCTGCCACTGGAGGGCTGGGGTGTGGAGGTGGTACTGGGTCGACCGGACCGTGCAGGCGCACTGGAGCTCTTGAGCACCGAGCCTGCCCAACCTTACCTGGTTGAATACTCCCGAGCCTGCCCAACCTTACCTGGTTGAATACTCCCTGTCGCTCTGCCAGTGCGGCAGGCGAAACGGGGATACCGAGCGTAAGGCTGGTGCCATGTAAGCCGGCCCAATTAGACGCACTGGGGACCAGATGCGTAGAGCCGGCTTCATGGCATTTGGCTCCACGCTCAATCTAGCCCGGCCGATACCCGTGCTGGAAATGAATGCACCGGGCTATGCACCCGCACTGGAGACACCGTGCACACCACAGCATAACACGGTGCCTGCCCGGTCTCTCCAGCCCTCCGGTAACCACAGGAAGTTGGCGCAGGTCTCCTATGCCCACTCAGATCACACCCTGACCAACCAAAACATAGAAACATACAAATAAACTATGGTCAGGGTGTGACAATTCAACCTCATATCCTCACATCCATGAATGTTCCATAGTTCCCTACTCTACTTGCTAAGATACCGATCAGGTGAACATTTTGGTACAAAATCCTAACTGTATTTGCAAGTACGGTGTCCAGAAGAGGTCAGTGTTAGAAAGCAGCTTGGAATCGAAGAAAGCAGCTTGGAATCGAAGAAAGCGCCCAAACCACCGAGATATCAGTGTGATCACGCATTTTGCAACACACGGGTTGAAAAAGCACGTGACCAAACAAAGCTTCGGGTGTCTTTGATAAAGTACCTCTGATAAAGTGATACAAGCATCGACACACCACTTTGAAGGTAGCTGCTTAGCGATTTTGATGCATTCCTCAGAGCTACAGTTTTAAAAGTAACATCACTACTTACAAGTACCACCCATGACCGTGTTTGCTGGTGACCGAGATGTGGTTGTTACATTCATTCATGTTCAGTTCTGTGGCCTACACCAAGTGAGATTCTAAATCTGTTGTCATTGTTTAAGAAAATACATTACATATTTCATAAGGCCTGAAACTCACATTATGATGGCTTGCCAAGTGATGTGTAATTCCTATTGAAATCCAGCCAGAGTCGGGATATACAACAATTGGAATATTTTAGTCACCCCCAACCTGCATTCAGAATGACTGACAGTGCTAGGGTTGGGAAGACTAAGATATGAGACTGCCTTAAACATCTAAACTGGGACAACAATTTCAGTAATGGGTGCAATAAATCCAAGTAACAGATTGGAATAGTTTAGAAAAATTTATGTTATTTATATTTGAGTAGCATAAGATGAATTAATCAATCAATCTACGTGAAAAACATACATTTTGAAAAAACTATTAAAATTAAATCCACCTTCAATAGAGCATGCTGGAAAATATGATAATGATGGGCGTGGTTATGGTTCAACTCTGGTTATTAACACAAACACTGGGGCTCTTTTACACAACTGGGTGTTAATTTAACTCTCTATTCTTTACAATGTTATGTTAACTTTTTAATCAACACTAGAAATGTGACACTGAACAATCAACACTAGTTAACACTGGACAATTTGCTGTGTGCTATGAAAGGGACACATCTGTAGGTTTCCATACATTTCAAGAACCTTTTAGAATTCTGAAGAACTGTAGATGCCATGTCAAGAACCCCACACTTAACTCAAAGGTTCTTTATCGGGCAAGAGTTCTCTAAGGAACCTTAAGAGCTAATGAAGAACCATTTAAGAACATGTATTTGTTTCAGTGTAGATTGAACTAGATCACAGCCAGTCAAAACTAGTTTCTATAGACCTGACAGATAAGGTGTCTATAGGATCGTACAGCTGAATCAGCAGATACTTGTCCAGGTAGACAAGCTCACCTCAATATGATCTTTTTGATTACACACCAGCATTGAGACAATTGAAAGGTAGACGACTTTCAAACCAGTTATCTGAACGGTTTACTGAGAATAAAGACCAAAAAGTGTTGACTGTCATGATGTTGACATTTTTACATGGGGGTGATGCAGGGGCTGAAAATGAGCCAAGGGGGAGACCTATGGATTGTGGACCAGTCTCAGGGCATCTGCCAGGTAAACTGAGTGTGGCGGTCAAGCACAAGGCCAGAGCACTCTTTAGTGTTCGAGATGTTTTAGCAAAATGTCAAACGGCCTTGGTATACTGCAGTAAATTATTCCAATAAAATGATGGATCTTTCCAAAAGATAATGCTCAATTTAACTACTACTCCTTTCCACCATTTGTCCCCTCCCTCTCTCCTCCTTCCTCTCTCATCCATCCATCCTCCTCTTGACCTCCTCTCCTTTATCTCCTCCCTCTCTTATCTGTCTTGTCTGCATATATATAGATCCCCACCTGTGAATCCTCCTTCTGTTTCTCAAATCAGCTTGGTGTCACATGATGTCTGTGTACCTGACTGTCAATTAGGAGTAAAGGACTGTTTTCTTTCATAAAGGTAAGTAGGTCGTTCCACCAATTCGGTGCCTTTTGAGAAGTGTAACTTGATAAAAATATATATATATTTCACAAAATGTTAACATTCTGTCATAGTATTTTTTTCCCCATCTCAGGTGGTAATATTAAATAAAAAATACTACACTAAGTGTCAAATAAAGTAACAGGGTTGACGATTTCATCTTAAATCAGCCATGAATCCCCTTGTGACAGGCAGAATTGAAGCTTGTTATTTGCAACAGGGAGTTGCAATTGAATACAAGCTTCACAATAAAAGTGTAATTGTTAAAACATTTCTAGCCTGTCTACCTATGGGTAATAGTGTTGGTGTGTTGAGCTTGACCCGCTTAGTTTTCCACCACAAAACAACATAAAATAGCCAAAAAGAGTAGAACCAGCTCACCTGCTTTTATACTATGATTTGACTATTAGATGTCAAATTTTTCTTCAGAAAAAAAATATTTAAAAGGAACAGTTCACAATTCTGAATTCAGTTCACACAACAGGGTGGACCTTAAAATGAGGGACAGACATTAAATAAATAATCATTTTCAGAAATGACTTTGTCATGACTGCAGTCATGGCGAAAACTTAAGAGAAATGTTTGGGTTAAGTGGGTAGCAATCTAACTAGAAGTCACATAGGGGGCACAGAGGGATATGTCAAAATACTGAATTTGGGCACTTTAGCAAGTCTTTATTCATATAAAAAAATCAGATTTATTGAATTCTCCATGTGGTATGTATTAAAGCGATAAGAGAAGGAGAGAATGGCCTTTCTAAGGCTGTGTCCCAGATGGCACCCTATTCCCTGTTAAAACCTCTTGATACTCCCCATCCCGTATCCGGGATTGTGAATACAGCCTCAGGCTCATTAGCATAACGCAACGTTAACAATTTCTGAAAATCGCAAATGAAATGAAAATAATATGCCTGCTCTCAAGCTTAGCCTTTTCTTAACAACACTGTCATCTCAGATTTTCAAAATATGCTTTTGAACCATAGCAAATCAAGCATTTGTGTAAGAGTATTGCAAGCTAGCTTAGCATTTTGCGTAGCATTTAGCACGCAACATTTTCACAAAAACCAGATAACCAAATAACATTTACCTTTGAAGAGCTTCGGATGTTTTCATTGAGGAGACTCTCAGTTACATAGCAAATGTTCAGTTTTTCCTGAAAGAATCTTTGTGTAGGAGAAATAGTTCCGTTTTGTACATCACATTTGGCTACCGAAACGAACCGAAAATTCAGTCACCAAAACGTCAAACTTTTTCCGAATTAACTCCATAATATCGACCGAAACATGGCAAACGTTGTTTAGAATCAATCCTCAAGGTGTTTTTTCACATATCTCTTCATTGATATGCAGTTCGTGGAAGCCTGCTTTCCCCTCAGAATCGCATGGAAAAATACCAGCAGCTGAAAATGACGCACCAATTTCGACGGAGGAAATTGACCTGGAAAATGTAGTCTCTTATGGTCAATCTTCCAATGATATGCCTACAAATACGTCACAATGCTGCAGACACCTTGGGGAAACGACAGAAAGGGCAGGCTCATTCCTTTCGCATTCACAGCCATATAAGGAGACAATGGAAAACAGAGCCTCAAAAATCCTGCTCATTTCCTGGTTGCCGTTTCATCTTGGTTTTGCCTGTAGCTCCCGTTCTAGGGCACCCACAGACAATATCTTTGCAGTTCTGGAAAATTCAGAGTGTTTTCTTTCCAAAGCTATCAATTATATGCATAGTCGAGCATCTTTTTGTGACAAAATATCTTGTTTAAAACGGGAACGTTTTTCATCCAAAAATGAAATTGCGCCCCCAGAGTTTCAAGAGGTTAAAGAGCACCACTTTAGACCAGGGGCCATAGGGCTCTGGTCAGGAGTCGTGTATTACATAGGCTATGGGGTGACATTTGGGACACAATCTTGGATATGTGAGCGATTGTTTTCTCGAAGTGTGTCAGTTAATTTTGTGTGTTGCTCAGTTGGTAGTACATGGCGCTTGCAACGTCAGGGTTGCTGTGGGTTCGATTCCCATGGGAGGAATTCAGTACAAATGTAACAGCGTTCTTCGTTTGTCAAAAGAGAGTCGGACCGAAATGCAGCGTGGTGGTTACTCATGATCTTTAATGAAGGATCGTGATACATGAAATAACTATTACAAAATACAAAACAACAAACGGAACGTGAAATCTAATTACAGCCTATCTGGTGAAACTACACAGAGACAGGAACAATCACCCACGAAATACACAGTGAAACCCAGGCTACCTAAATACGGTTCCCCATCAGAGACAACCAGAATCACCTGACTCTGATTGAGAACCGCCTCAGGCAGCCAAACCTAAACTAAACACACCCCTAATCAACCACAATCCCAATGCCTACAAAAACCCCAATACGACAACACAATAACATAAACCCATGTCACACCATGGCCTGACCAACTAATTAATTAAAACACAAAATACTAAGACCAAGGCGTGACAACAAAATGTACACACTGACTACTTTAATTTGCTCTGGATAAGAGTGTCTGCTAAAACGAATAAAATGTAAAAAAAAATATGTTTTTAAATGTCAAAGGCACTTCATTTAATATAACAGGCTCTTAAAATTCAATATTGGTGCACAATTTCTACTTGAAATATCGAAGGGACGCAAAAGGCTCTTTTTGTGGAACAATAAGTATTTACCTTTTACGTTTTGCAGAACTGTTTAGAATAGGATAGAATAGAGAAAAAGGACATTATTGTGGACCTGACTGGAATGAGTAGGTCTGTATCTGGTTCAGCTCTGGTCTGTGGGATGGTGCTGACCTGAACGATTTGTCAGTTAGTTTGCTGACAGCTCTCACATTCTAGATTTGATTTGGGTCCCGAGTACATAAGGAGAAGGATATATTTATTTATGCGTTAAGTCTGACGGTAGAACATATCTCTGTTTCTGACAATCAATTTCTCTCACACACATGCACGTCTCTCTCCTCCCAGCCGATTCAAATAGACTCACCATATGAGAGGATGGCCCCACCTTTGGCAAGATCTGCTCCAGGTGAGCTCAACCATTGGTGGAGCCAGCTTAGGTTCCGCCTCCAGAACAGGAAGGGGTGGAAAGAGACGCTGGATGAAACTTTTTTGCTGCAGAACAAAAGGTGAGTTTCCTATTGGTTCCACTTCATTTCAACCCAATACATCTATGTGATGACATTGAATCCACATGGAAAACTTATTGGAAAAAGTCATCAACATAAGGGCATTTCGTCTTTTAACCTAACTAAATCCAATGACATGGCAACATTTCTTGTTGATTTCATGTTGAATTCACAATAGTTGACAACTAAACCAAATGTAAATCAAAATTAGACATTGAACTGATGTCTGTACCCACTGGAATTTGACATCAGAGCTCAGCATGTAGTAATTACCAGCTGGAGGGGCGTTCAAGTGGATTTTTCCCAGTCGTATGCTGATAATTACGACATCAAATCAAATCAAATTTATTTGTCACATACATATGGTTAGCAGATGTTAATGCGAATGCAGCGAAATGCTTGTGCTTCTAGTTCCGACAATGTAAGTAATGTAGGTACAGTGCCTTGTGAAAGTATTCGGCCCCCTTGAACTTTGCGACCTTTTGCCACATTTCAGGCTTCAAACATAAAGATATAAAACTGTATTTTTTTGTGAAGAATCAACAACAAGTGGGACACAATCATGAAGTGGAATGACATTTATTGGATATTTCAAACTTTTTTAACAAATCAAAAACTGAAAAATTGGGCGTGCAAAATTATTCAGCCCCCTTAAGTTAATACTTTGTAGCGCCACCTTTTGCTGCGATTACAGCTGTAAGTCGCTTGGGGTATGTCTCTATCAGTTTTGCACATCGAGAGACTGAAATTGTTTCCCATTCCTCCTTGCAAAACAGCTCGAGCTCAGTGAGGTTGGATGGAGAGCATTTGTGAACAGCAGTTTTCAGTTCTTTCCACAGATTCTCGATTGGATTCAGGTCTGGACTTTGACTTGGCCATTCTAACACCTGGATATGTTTATTTTTGAACCATTCCATTGTAGATTTGCTTTATGTTTTGGATCATTGTCTTGTTGGAAGACAAATCCCTGTCCCAGTCTCAGGTCTTTTGCAGACTCCATCAGGTTTTCTTCCAGAATGGTCCTGTATTTGGCTCTATCCATCTTCCCATCAATTTTAACCATCTTCCCTGTCCCTGCTGAAGAAAAGCAGGCCCAAACCATGATGCTGCCACCACCATGTTTGACAGTGGGTATGGTGTGGTCAGGGTGATGAGCTGTGTTGCTTTTACGCCAAACATAATGTTTTGCATTGTTGCCAAAAAGTTCAATTTTGGTTTCATCTGACCAGAGCACCTTCTTCCACATGTTTGGTGTGTCTCCCAGGTGGCTTGTGGCAAACTTTAAACAGCACTTTTTATGGATATCTTTAAGAAATGGCTTTCTTCTTGCCACTCTTCCATAAAGGCCAGATTTGTGCAATATACGACTGATTGTTGTCCTATGGACAGAGTCTCCCACCTCAGCTGTAGATCTCTGCAGTTCATCCAGAGTGATCATGGGCCTCTTGGCTACATCTCTGATCAGTCTTCTCCTTGTATGAGCTGAAAGTTTAGAGGGACAGCGAGGTCTTGGTAGATTTGCAGTGGTCTGATACTCCTTCCATTTCAATATTATCGCTTGCACAGTGCTTCTTGGGATGTTTAAAGCTTGGGAAATCTTTTTGTATCCAAATCCGGCTTTAAACTTCTTCACAACAGTATCTCGGACCTGCCTGGTGTGTTCCTTGTTCTTCATGATGCTCTCTGCGCTTTTAATGG
Source organism: Oncorhynchus masou masou (assembly GCF_036934945.1). NCBI lineage: Eukaryota > Metazoa > Chordata > Actinopteri > Salmoniformes > Salmonidae > Oncorhynchus > Oncorhynchus masou. The sequence continues at coordinate 76,959,689 of NC_088240.1, read as the reverse complement.
ACCTCTGATACTATCACAGTGCAGGTGCATTTATACGGAGACTTGATTACACACAGGTGGATTGTATTTATCATCATTAGTCATTTAGGTCAACATTGGATCATTCAGAGATCCTCACTGAACTTCTGGAGAGTTTGCTGCACTGAAAGTAAAGGGGCTGAATAATTTTGCACGCCCATTTTTTCAGTTTTTGATTTGTTAAAAAAGTTTGAAATATCCAATAAATGTTGTTCCACTTCATGATTGTGTCCCACTTGTTGTTGATTCTTCACAAAAAAATACAGTTGTATATCTTCATGTTTGAAGCCTGAAATGTGGCGAAAGGTTGCAAAGTTCAAGGGGGCCGAATACTTTCGCAAGGCATTGTATGTAAATAAAGTGGCATAGTTTAATGTGGCTCGTGATACATGTATTACATAAAGATGCAGTAGATGATATAGAGTACAGTATATACATATACATATGAGATGAGTAATGTGGGGTATGTAAACATTATATTAAGTAGCTGTAACGCTCGTCTTCTTCCTCTGAGGAGGAGTAGGAGAGATCGGACCAATGCGCAGCGTGGTAAGTGTCCATATTGATAATTTATTATCACGAGAACACTAAACAAAATAACAAAGGAGAATGAACGAAATGAATCAGTCCTATCTGGTGTAGACACAAAACAGAAAACAATCACCCACGAAACACAATAGAAAACAGGTTACCTAAACATGGTTCTCAATCAGGGACAACGATTGACAGCTGCCTCTGATTGAGAACCAATACCAGGCCAAACACAGAAATAAGAAATCATATAAAAACTAACATTGACAACCCACCCAACTCACGCCCTGACCATACTAAAACAAAGACATAACAAAAGAACTAAGGTCAGAACGTAACAGTACCCCCCCCCCCCCCAAAGGTGCGGACTCCGGCCGCAAAACCTGAACCTATAGGGGTGGGTCTGGGTGGGTGTCTGTCCGCGGTGGCGGCTCTGGCGCGAGACGTGGACCCCACTCCACCATAGTCTTTGTCCACCTCCTCAACTGCCTCCGTGGCCACTTTCGAGCCGGACTGGGGACCCTAGCAATGGGTCCCAAATGGACGCGAGATTCCAGCAGCACCGAACAAACTGGAGATTCCGGCAGCACAGGACAGGCGGGAGACTCCGGTAGCTCCAGAGTGAAGGGCGATTCCGGCAGCTCCTGGCTGACGGACGGCTCCGGCAGCTCAGGACAGACCGGCGGCTCCGGCAGCTCAGGACAGACGGGCGACTCCGGCAGCTCAGGACAGACGGGCGACTCCGGCAGCTCAGGACAGACCGGCGGCTCCGGCAGCTCAGGACAGACGGGCGACTCTGGCAGCTCAGGACAGACGGGCGACTCCGGCAGCTCAGGACAGACGGGAGACTCTGGCTGCTCAGGACAGACGGGAGACTCTGGCTGCTCAGGACAGACGGGAGACTCTGGCAGCTAAGGACAGATGGGAGACTCTGGCAGCTCAGGACAGACGGGAGACTCTGGCAGCTCAGGACAGACAGGAGACTCTGGCAGCTTAGGACAGACGGGAGATTCTGGCAGCTCAGGACAGATGGGAGACTCTGGCAGCGCTGGGCAGGAGGAAGACTCTGGCAGCGCTGGACAGGCGGGAGCACCTGTAGGAAGAAGACGGAGAGACAGCCTGGTGCGGGGGGCTGCCACTGGAGGGCTGGTGCGTGGAGATGGCACTGGATAGACAGGACTGTGAAGGCGCACTGGAGGTCTCGAGCACTGAACCTGCCCAACCTTACCTGGCTGGATGCTCCCCGTAGCCAGGCCAGTGCAGCGAGGTGGAATAGCCCGCACTGGGCTGTGCTGGTGAACTGGGGACACCATGCATAGGGCTGGTGCCATGTACCCTGGCCCAAGGAGACGCACTGGAGACCAGATGCGCTGAGCCGGCTTCATGGCACCTGGCTCGATGCCCACTCTAGCCCGGCCAATACGAGGCACTGCTATGTACCGCACCGGGCTATGCCTGCGCACCCGGGACACCGCGCACCTCACGGCATAACACAGTGCTTGCCCGGTCCCCCTCTCTCCAAGGTAAGCACGGGGAGTTTGCTCAGGTCTCCTACCTGACTTAGCCACACTTCCCATGTGCCCCCCTCAAGAAATGTTTGGGGCTGCCTCTCGGGCTTCCAACCGTGCTGCCCTGCTGCCTCCTCATACCACCGCCTTTCGGCTTTCGCTGCCTCCAGCGGGAATATTCTCCCAGCTGTGCCCAGGGTCCCTTGCCATCCAAGATCTCCTCCCATGTCCAGGAGTCTGGAGATCGCTGCTGCTGCTGCTTGGTCCTTTGGTGGTGGGTGATTCTGTAATGCTCGTCTTCTTCCTCTGAGGAGGAGTAGGAGTAGGAGAGATCAGACCAATGCACAGCGTGGTTAGTGTCCATAATTTATTATCACGAGAACACTAAACAAAATAACAAAGGAGAATGAACGAAACGAAACAGTCCTATCTGGTGTAGACACCTACAAAACACAATAGAAAACAGGCTACCTAAATATGGTTCTCAATCAGGGAACACGATTGACAGCTGCCTCTGATTGAGAACCATACCAGGCCAAACACAGAAATAGCTAATCATATAAAAACTAACATAGACAACCCACCCAACTCACGCCCTGACCATACTAAAACAAAGACATAACAAAAGAACTAAGGTCAGAACGTGACAGTAGCATTGTTTAAAGTGGCTAGTGATATATTTTATGAATGCAGTGTTTGAATTCTAACTTGCAAACACACTCTCTCTCCCATAGGACAAATGACATCCCTCTCTTCTTTGCGGCCAAAGAGAACAGTGCAGGTTGCATTAAGAAACTTCTGGACTGTGCATCCACTAACATATTTGAGAGAGGTGCTCTGGGGGAGACAGCGCTGCATGTGGCAGTTCTGAATGATAACATGGATGCTGCCATAGCTCTGATGGACGGAGCACCTGAACTCATCAATGAGCCCATGACCTCTGACCTCTTCCTTGGTACATATTAGAGGTCGACCGATTAGGATTTTTCAACGCTGATACTGATACTGATTATTGGAGGACAAAAAAAGCCAATACCGATTAATCGGCCGATTTTTACAATTTATTTGTAATAATGACAATTACAACAATACTGAATGAACATTTATTTTAACTTAATATAATACATCAATAAAATCAATTTAGCCACAAATAAATAATGAATCATGTTTAATTTGGTTTAAATAATGCATAAACAAAGTGTTGGAGAACAAAGTAAAAGTGCAATATGTGCCATGTAAGAAAGCTAACGTTTCAGTTCCTCGCTCAGAACATGAGAACATATGAAAGCTGGTGGTTCCTTTAACATGAGTCTTCAATATTCCCAGGTAGGAAGGTTTAGGTTGTAGTTATTATAGGAATTACAGGACTATTTCCCTCTATACCATTTGTATTTCATATACCTTTTACTACTGGATGTTCTTATAGGCACTTTACTATTGCCAGTGTAACAGTATAGCTTCCGTCCCTCTCCTCGCTCCTCCCTGGGCTCGAAACAGGAACACAACGACAACAGCCACCCTCGAAGCAGCGTTACCCATGCAGAGCAAGGGGAACAACTACTCCAAGTCTCAGAGCGAGTGGCGTTTGAAACGCTATTAGCGCGCACCCCGCTAACTAGCTAGCCATTTCACATCGCATCGTTACACCAGCCTAATCTCGGGAGTTGATAGGCTTGAAGTCATAAACAGCAGAGCTGCTGGCGAAACGCACGAAAGTGCTGTTTGAATGAATGCTTATGAGCCTGCTGGTGCCTACCATCGCTCAGTCAGACTGCTCTATCGAATCATACACTTAATTATAACATAATAACACACAGAAATGCGAGCCTTGGGTCATTAATATGGTCAAATCCGGAAACTATCATCTCGAAAACAAGACGTTTATTATTTCAGTGAAATACGGAACCGTTACGTATTTTATCTAATGGGTGGCATCCATCAGTCTAAATATTGCTGTTACATTGCACAACCTTCAATGTTATGTCATAATTACGTAAAATTCTGGCAAATTAGTTCGCAATGAGCCAGACAGCCCAAACTGTTGCATATACCCTGACTCTGCGTGCAATGAACGCAAGAGAAGTGACAATTTCACCTGGTTAATATTGCCTGCTAACCTGGATTTCTTTAAGCTAAATATGCAGGTTTAAAAATATATACTTCTGTGTATTTAAGAACGGCATTGGTGTTTATGGTTAGGTACACGTTGGAGCAATGACTGTCCTTTTTCGCGAATGCGCACTGCATCGATTATATGCAACGCAGGACACGTTAGATAAACTAGTAATATCCTCAACCATGTGTAACTAGTGATTATGATTGATTGAGTTTAAGGCTAGCTAGCAACTTACCTTGGCTTCTTACTGCATTCGCGTAACAGGCAGGCTCCTCGTGAGGCAGGTGGTTAGAGCGTTGGACTAGTTAACCGTAAGGTTGCAAGATTGAATCCCTGAGCTGACAAGGTAAAAATCTGCCGTTCTGCCCCTGATCAAGGCAGTTAACCCACCGTTCCTAGGCCGTCATTGAAAATAAGAATGTGTTCTTAACTGACTTGCCTAGTTAAATAAAGATTTTTTTTAAATTTAAAAATCGGCAAAATCGGCGTCCAAAATTACCGATTTCCGATTGTTATGAAAACTTGAAATCGGCCCTAATTAATCGGCCATTCCGATTAATCGGTCGACCTCTAGTACATATACTCTCACACACAATGGACAAATACACTATAATATCATAAAACTCACGCAGATATTTAATCACACAATAATATATTCTCTCTCTTACTCACTCTCAATCAGGCATGACACCTCTCCACATTGCTGTGGTGAATCAGAACTTTAACCTGGTCCGCAGTCTGATTGGTAAAGGGGCGGATGTGGCCACGCCCAGAGTCACAGGCCTGTACTTCAGGAAGAGAAGAGGAGGGCTGCTCTACTATGGTAAGATGACTGTTTGTGGTCTGTAAGGAGTAGAAAAATGCATTCTGGGAAATGTGGGTATTTTATTCCGTTTGCTTTACTTTAGGTGAGCACATCCTGGCATTTGCGGCCTGTGTGGGGAATCAGGACATCATCTCCATGGTGATCAACGCAGGAGCCAGCACCAGGGCCCAGGACTCCATTGGTATGAAACATTCCTCTTTCATCTCCTCCCCCTCCCCCTCTTCTCTCTGCTCCCGTTTTCAGCAGTTTAATATCTCCATCTCTCCCCCCTAGGTAACACAGTGCTCCACATCCTGGTCCTGCAGCCCAATAAGACTTTAGCATGCCTGGCGTTGGATCTGCTGTTGGCATGTGACGTTGAGCTGGACCAGACTGTGCCACTGGACATGGTGCCCAACTATCGTGGCTTAACGCCCTTCAAACTGGCTGCCAAGGAGGGCAACCTTGTGGTGAGGAGGGATAGAGGGATAGAAAGAAGGGGACAGTGGGAGACATGGGAACAGTAAAAAATAAAAAATAATAATCTGTCTCTCCCAGGCCTTCCAGCACCTGGTCAACCGGAGGCGAGTCGTCCAGTGGAACCTGGGACCACTGACCTCTAACCTCTATGACCTCTCAGAGATCGACTCCTTGGTCGCCGACGACGACCTCTCTGTGCTGGAGCTCATCGTGGGCAGCCAGAGGAGAGAGGTACATTACAGAACACAAACATGATACGGTCTAATATACACTACAGGGAAACTGATGATGAGGATGATCTCTTCCCTCAGGCAAGAAGGATACTGGAAGTGACTCCTGTTCGGCAATTGGTCAGTCTCAAGTGGAACCTCTATGGAAAACACTACTTTAGGTAACCACACATACAGTGGATCATGTTCTGATGTTGTGTTTGAGATGCTGTCATTTGTTTATGTCTAATATTGTAATTTTATTATTTTGTTGTGTACAGATTGTTGCTGCTGCTGTACCTCCTGTACATTGGGACCTTCACACTGTGTTGTGTGTATCGCCCTCTAAAGGACGCTCCAGAGAATTACACTGTATCTGACATGGACAAAACCATCCGTGTGCAGAAAACTCTGAAGGTGCGGGAGACATGAAGGCATCTTCATATGACAGCCTGTGTGCAAACCTCAATCAGAGGTGTTCATATGAACCCTTTGCGATCCACGTGCCCTGTTCTCTGTCCCTGTAGGAGAGTTATGTGACCTATGGGGACAACTTGCGTCTGGCAGGAGAGATGATCAGTGTCCTGGGTGCCCTGGTTATTCTGCTACTGGAGGTAAAACATACATCACCCAATAGTTTTACATGTCACTTATATTTACACTGTAGATGAGATCACATTATTGGCTGACAATATAATCTGTGTTCTTCCCAATCCCTAAGATCCCAGATATGCTGAGAGTGGGGGCCAAGCAGTACTTTGGACAGACGGCCCTGGGGGGACCCTTCCATGTCATTCTGTAAGTCAACCTTGGTGCCTATGTGGCCTTTATTACCTGTCTAGTGATGTTGTTGTGTTATGTCATGTCTATGAAGCATTCATAACCTGTGTAATAATCTGTGTTTCCTCCCCAGTATTGCCTATGCGTTCCTGGTGGTGCTGCTGTGTGTGTTCAGGGTCAGTGGGGTGCAGGGGGAGGCAGTTGTCATGGCTGTGTGTCTGGTGCTGGGCTGGAGCAACGTCATGTTCTTCGCCCGGGGCTTTCAGATGCTGGGGCCTTACGTCATCATGATACAGAAGGTATGTAAGGGAAGCAGACACACACACGTGAATGCACACACACACAAGCATTAGCATGACGTTACTGTAGAATGTATGGTTTTGCTGTTTTGATTCCCATGTTAAACTGTTGTGGTGTTTTGTCTAATTTCCTCCTAGATTATATTTGGAGACCTGACCAAGTTCATGTGGCTGAGCTTCATCGTGCTCATGGGGTTTTCCACCTGTAAGTACATTCTGTTTAAGAGAAACTGCATTAGCAGATCTTGACGTTTCAAATAAGCAAATTGCCAACAAGTGTATAAATAAAAATCCTATTTTTATAACCTGGTTGTTTTTGTCCCTCCCTCCCTCCCTCCCTCCCTCCCTCCCTCCCTCCCTCCCTCCCTCCCTCCCTCCCTCCCTCCCTCCCTCCCTCCCTCCCTCCCTCCCTCCCTCCCTCCCTCCCTCCCTCCCTCCCAGCCCTGTGGATGGTGTACATGACTCAGGACCCAGGCTCTCTACCTGCGTTCCGCTCCTTCCCCATCACTCTGTTCTCCCTGTTTGAGCTGAGTGTGGGTCTGATAGACCTGCCAGTGGACCACACCATCACAACGCCCCCTATTGTCCATGTGCTGCACTGCACCTTCTCTGTGGCCTGCATGCTGCTGCTCAACCTGCTCATAGCCATGATGATTGATACACAACGGAGAGTTGCCCAGGAGAGGGATGAGCTCTGGAGGATACAGGTGTGCCACACACACACACACATGCACACACACACACTCAGGCACACACACACACAGTCTCTCCTATATCAAATAAAAAATTGACATACTCCATAAAAATTGCTTAAAACCATGATGAAAGTGTATACAGCATCCCAATCAGTGACATTATAATGATCCTTATGTCATTTGTCCCTGCTCACTGTGTGTAGGTGGTGGCCACTACCCTGATGTTGGAGAGGAGGTTGCCCCGCTGCCTGTGGCCCCGGCTGGGGGTGTGTGGACTGCTCTACGGCCTGGGGGAGCGGTGGTACCTCCGGTAAGACAACAACACGTCATCTAACTGGCCTATTACTGTACTCTCTGTCTTAGGTGTGGTGGTGTTAGCAGTGTTTCCCCATCCCCATCATACACAGGCTTTGTATTATAATGGCTCTCTTAATGTCTCCATTGCAGGGTTGAGGATCGCAACGACCCACTGGTGCAAAAGATGCGTCGCTACATCCAAGCCTTCTCTAAGGATGAGGACCAGAGGAAGGAGCGGGAGGAGATGGAGAACACTGACACGTCAAAAGGACCTGGAAACCTGGCATTCTTGCAGATGATTCACCACAACTCTCTGGGTTTAGACATGGAACAGGAAGAGGATGACCAGGAAGTAAGATAGATCTGAGGTTTAAGACAGTAAAACAGATCATTATATTGTTATTATATAATATATGTGTGATGCAAGTGTCATGACGTTGGCCTCTTTGGGTATAGCAAGCCCCATCCCCCTCTCCCTGCCTCCCCCTTTCCTCTTTCAACTAGGTTGCTGTGGTCAAAGAGACATTGTAAATTCCTAAGGGTCTCCTCATGGACACACAGTATTGTTAGCAAAATTATGATTAAATGACTGAACAAATCATTTTAAATGGAACTGTAACTAAGTAAACTTATACTCTGTTTTATTATATCTGATTAACAGTATGAGTTCATAAGAAGGGATTGTGTGACACGGACAAGGAGTAATTAAAGTTAATGAACACCATTCCAACTAGGAAGAAAGGAATGGTTTGTGGATGAAGTAAACAGATAAGGTAGTTAACCTATGGTTGAACCGACGAAACTGAGCTCTGGGGTGTTTTAGATAAGGCAGTGAGTGCAAAACTAGGTTTTCTGTTAATTAGAACTGTCAGCTAAGTGGTGATCGATAATGGTGAGGAGTCAAAAGTTAATTCAGTTTTGTTGTGTCCTGTGTATGTGCTAGGGGGTCAGAATTAACTTTGAATTAAACTTTTAAAGTTCCCTTTGTTCCAGTCTGGAGGAGGAGATTCATTTTTTAAGCAATGAAATGATGTCAGGTTATTGTATATAAACTGTTGCTCGTGGTAACGTGGCAGCGTGCTCTGAGAATAAATTATGTTACCTATTATTGAAAAGACTGGTCTCCGTCTATTTTATTCAAACACGAATCTTACAAATTCTCATAAAATAGATTAAGGGAATTCAATGAATGAAAACATATTGGAATAACTAAATTACAGTAACAAGTATAGAGAGAGTAAATGTTCATAGAGGACAAAGGAAATCCTTCCACCTCACAGAACTTGAGGTACAAACAAATTTCATGTTCCGGAGAAAGTATAAAAGATCGATGAAGAATCCAGCTACGAACTGGTCCGTTTGTCACAACTTGAGGAAGCTCATGGGAGACGTTGTGGCCACATTACCATAACACTGTTTATATAATAGCCTCAGATATGAGGTTTACATCTAATTGGTGTATAAGATGAATGAGTGAGTATGATACTGTTTGTACAATTGTGTAATATGATTTTGGACTGTTTAATGAAGAAAAATACAATTCCCTTTTGCTTTGAACTAAATCAGATGACCGCCCCTGAGCCCAGTTAGGGTCAGGCCTCCTGGGACAGCCCTTTTTCGTCCCTTCCGAATAAAACCCCCACTCGGGTTTTCGATCAGCAGACGGAGCTTACCTCAGTTACGAGATGGCTAATGTTTTTCTCCATTAGGGGAGACAAAGGATGTGGACCATTGCTGAATCTTTTAACCAAACCACGTGGTTAAACTCTTAGACTATCGATACCGACAGAATAAGAATAAGTCTTTGATATGAATTACTAGTCTGGAGCTAGGAATTCGGTATCATTGAACGCGAAGAACGACAACCGCCGAAACCTCCATCCATAACGAAACGAATGAATGTCACTCTGAACTATCCACTATAACCACGACACAGAGAGAGAGAGAGAGAGAGAGAGAGAGAGAGAGAGAGAGAGAGACGGACAATTCTACAAACAAACTTTTCACCAGCGATCAAGACGACACACTGAACGTAAATATATATATTGATTGCAATTGTTCCCAAATGAGTGAGCATTCATGTGCAAGGGATTAGCATTTCATTTGTTATAATTATCACTCTGTAGTGACTTCTTCGTCGACCCCCACTTCCCCTTTTGTCTAACAAGCCGCCATGCCGGTTTAGCCCACTAGGGCACATTCTCCTATCATTTCTTGTAACCATATTTACTGTTTGTTTATGCATTTCTGTGAATTACTTAGTTAGTAATAAATAAATGATTTAACACAATTGATCTATGGATGACTCATAGTGAAGACTGGGTTCGTGAACCAACAATTTATGACGTTTGGAATGAGACTAACGTGAGGTAAAGTAAATAATTCATTAATCAGAAGACTATGGATCAGATATGAAAATATCTGAAAAGTTATTTTAGGAAATGATAACTTTGTAATCTGAATATTTTTCCTTGGTGCCCCGATTTCCTAGTAATTACGGTTACATGATTAATCAGTCTAATAGCGTAATACTTAATTACAGAGAATCTTTGACAAAAACTATAAGTCTTCAGTTAATGATAGTAGAGACACGACACAAGCATGAATGCAGAGGCGTCACACCCATACGGCACACACACACACACACATATAGTCTCTCCTACATACTCCATAAAAATACCTGAAAGCCATGATGAAAGTGTATACAGCATCCTAATCAGTGCCCCTTCCCCCCATACTCTCCAAAATAAGTGGTTCCTTCCTAGGTGAACCACTAAGCAAATATATGTGTGAAGACAGTACCATGAGTGGAGGAGGAGAGAGAGTGTCTAGTGACAGACAGAGTTTCTTCTGATTTTAGCTGCCGGTGATGGGCAGGAATGTTTGTAAATGAACATTGTTGATTCCTTCTTGCCAAATAAATAAAACAAGCATTAAAGAAGTGCACCTTCAGAGGGGATGCTGATGACACTGACGAAGGCTGAAACATTTGTCTATCTACTCCCCCCCTCCCCCTTGAATGAAATAAATACTCTAAATAAACCTTGAATCTCTTTTTGAGTGAGGACCAGCTAAACAATTTAGGAATTCTATTTAATTTTGCTACCGGAATCTGTTCTGAGTGCCGTGGTCACAATAAGTTTCTCTGTCATACTAGCCACCTAGCAATTTTATATTTTTTTATTAGCTAGCCAGCTGATGGGTTCCCAATCTCACAATCTCGTAACTAGCTACCATGTCATTTCAGGCTATCAATTAAGTTAGAATTGCTTGTCTAACTAGCCTAGCTGACATGCCAGCCGGCAAGGATGCTAGACTTTAGAAAATACAAAAATTGCTTTAATTCTTGTCTTATGATACCATACACACCACATGGCCAAAAGCACAGTGCCTTGCGAAAGTATTCGGCCCCCTTGAACTTTGCGACCTTTTGCCACATTTCAGGCCTCAAACATAAAGATATAAAACTGTATTTTTTTGTGAAGAATCAACAACAAGTGGGACACAATCATGAAGTGGAACGACATTTATTGGATATTTCAAACTTTTTTAACAAATCAAAAACTGAAAAATTGGGCGTGCAAAATTATTCAGCCCCTTTACTTTCAGTGCAGCAAACTCTCTCCAGAAGTTCAGTGAGGATCTCTGAATGATCCAATGTTGACCTAAATGACTAATGATGATAAATACAATCCACCTGTGTGTAATCAAGTCTCCGTATAAATGCACCTGCACTGTGATAGTCTCAGAGGTCCGTTAAAAGCGCAGAGAGCATCATGAAGAACAAGGAACACACCAGGCAGGTTCGAGATACTGTTGTGAAGAAGTGTAAAGCCGGATTTGGATACAAAAAGATTTCCCAAGCTTTAAACATCCCAAGGAGCACTGTACAAGCGATAATGTTGAAATGGAAGGAGTATCAGACCACTGCAAATCTACCAAGACCTCGCCGTCCCTCTAAACTTTCAGCTCATACAAGGAGAAGACTGATCAGAGATGCAGCCAAGAGGCCCATGATCACTCCGGATGAACTGCAGAGATCTACAGCTGAGGTGGGAGACTCTGTCCATAGGACAACAATCAGTCGTATATTGCACAAATCTGGCCTTTATGGAAGAGTGGCAAGAAGAAAGCCATTTCTTAAAGATATCCATAAAAAGTGTCATTTAAAGTTTGCCACAAGCCACCTGGGAGACACACCAAACATGTGGAAGAAGGTGCTCTGGTCAGATGAAACCAAAATTGAACTTTTTGGCAACAATGCAAAACGTTATGTTTGGCGTAAAAGCAACACAGCTCATCACAATGAACACACCATCTCCACTGTCAAACATGGTGGTGGCAGCATCATGGTTTGGGCCTGCTTTTCTTCAGCAGGGACAGGGAAGATGGTTAAAATTGATGGGAAGATGGATGGAGCCAAATACAGGACCATTCTGGAAGAAAACCTGATGGAGTCTGCAAAAGACCTGAGACTGGGACGGAGATTTGTCTTCCAACAAGACAATGATCCAAAACATAAAGCAAAATCTACAATGGAATGGTTCAAAAATAAACATATCCAGGTGTTAGAATGGCCAAGTCGAAGTCCAGACCTGAATCCAATCGAGAATCTGTGGAAAGAACTGAAAAAGGAGGAATGGGAAAAAATGTCAGTCTCTCGATGTGCAGAACTGATAGAGACATACCCCAAGCGACTTACAGCTGTAATCGCAGCAAAAGGTGGCGCTACAAAGTATTAACTTAAGGGGGCTGAATAATTTTGCACGCCCAATTTTTCAGTTTTTGATTTGTTAAAAAAGTTTGAAATATCCAATAAATGTCGTTCCACTTCATGATTGTGTCCCACTTGTTGTTGATTCTTCACAAAAAAATACAGTTTTATATCTTTATGTTTGAAGCCTGAAATGTGGCAAAAGGTCGCAAAGTTCAAGGGGACCTGTCAGGACCCGGTTACGAACCTGGGTCTCCGGAGTGAGAAACAGTCACTTAACCAACTGAGCCACGAATAGTCAGCAGAACCCAGAAGATGAGGCAGACACAGCAGTACTTAAGACGGTGTATTTAATAAAGTAAAAAAGGAGAAGTCCTTCAATACAAAAATGGTAAATCCAAAAGGTGGTAGGAATAGCACAAAAAAAACCTTAAGAGATACTCAAAAACAAAAACAGAATTCCACAAGAGCATCCACCGGAATCGACAAGAATACACAGAACACTAGAGCTGGGTGCTAACATACAAACACAGTGTCAGGATTTGGCCAGGGTTGTTCCGGGTTTTGGTCACTAGATGCCCCCATTGTGCTTTTTGACCTTATGTTTTTTCCCTTGTTCCCCATTATTATTTGCACCTGTGCCTCGTTTCCCCTGATTGTATTTATACCCTTAGTTTCCCTCAGTTCTGTGCTCTGTGTTTGTATGTTAGCACCCAGCCCTAGTGTTCTGTGTATTCTTGTCGATTCCGGTGGATGCTCTTGTGGAGTTCTGTTTTTGTTTTTGAGGATCTCTTAAGGCTTTTTTGTGCTATTCCTACCATCTTTTGGATTTACTATTTTTGTATTGAAGGACTTCTCCTTTTTACTTTATTAAATACACCGTCTTAAGTACTGCTGTGTCTGCCTCATCTTCTGGGTTCTGCTGACTATTCGTGGCTCAGTTGGTTAAGTGACTGTTTCTCAGTCCGGAGACCCAGGTTCGTAACCGGGTCCTGACACACAGAGCACAGAACTGAGGGAAACTAAGGGTTTAAATACAATCAGGGAAAACGAGGCACAGGTGCAAATAATAATGGGGAACAAGGGAAAAAACATAAGGTCAAAAAGCACAATGGGAGCATCTAGTGACCAAAACCCGGAACAACCCTGGCCAAATCCTGACAGGACCGAATACTTTCGCAAGGCACTGTATATGGCCATGCCTTCAAATTAGTGGATTAGACTATTCCAGCCACACCCGTTGCTGACAGGTTTATAAAATCGAGCACACAGCCATACAATCTCCATAGACACAAATTGACAGTAGAATGGCCCTTACTGAAGAGCTCAGTGGCATTCAATGTGGCACCGTCAGAAGATGCCACCTTTTCCAACAAGTCAGTTCATCAAATGTCTGCCCTGCCTGAGCTGCCCTGGTCAATTGGAAGTGGTGTTATTGTGAATCGGGAACGTCTAGGAGCAACAATTGCTCAACTGCGAAGTGGTCGGCAACACAAGCTCACAGAACAGGACCGCTGAGTGCTGAAGCACGTAGCATGTAAAAATGGTCTTTCCTCGGTTGCAACACTCAATACCGAGTTCCAAACTGCCTCTGGAAGCAACATCATCACGATAACTGTTCGTCGGGAGCTTCATGAAATGGGTTTCCATGGCCGAGCAGCCGCACACAAGTCTAAGATCACCATGCACAGTAACAAGAGTTAGCTGGACTGGTGTAAAGTTCGCTGTCATTTGACTCTGGAGAAGTAGAAACGCGTTCTCTGGAGTGATGAATCATGCGTCACCATCTGGCAGTCCGACGGACGAATCTGGGTTTAGCGGATGCCAGGAGAACGCTACCTGCCCCAATGCATAGTGCCAACTGTAGAGTTGGTGGTCTGGGGCTGTTTTTCATGGTTCGGGCTAGGGCCCTTAGTTCCAGTGAAGGGAAATCTTAACACTACAGCATACAATGTCATTCTAGATGATTCTGTGCTTCCAACTTTGTGGCAACAGTTTGGGGAAGGCACTTTCTTGTTTCCGCATGACAATGACCTTGTGCACAAAGCGAGGTTCATACAGAAATGGTTTGTCGAGATGGTGTAGAAGAACTTGACTGGCCTCCACAGAGCCCTGACCTCAACCCCATCGAACATCTTTGGGATAAATTGGAAAGCCGACTGCGAGCCAGGCCTAATCGCCCAACATCAGTGCATGACCTCACTAAAGCTCTTGTGGCTGAATGGAAGCAAGTCCCTGCAGCAATGTTCCAACTTCTACTGGAAAACCTTCCCAGAAGAGTGGAGGCTGTTATAGCAGCAAAGGAGGGACCAACTTTAAATTATTGCCCCTGATTTTGGAATGAGATGTTTGACGAGCAGGTGTCCATATATTTTAGGTCATGTAGTGTACCAGTGTAGCAGTTGTACTAAACTCCTTAAGCATAAAGTTTTTAAAGAATCAATGTGCATCATTAATTAAAATGACAATTGAACAGGTAAAGAGGCATAATAACTATGGCTCTAGATTGCAGGAAAGCACTGCTTCAGGTGTAAAAAAAAACTACATTCTCCGACTTCCGAAGGGGGGCTGACCCCCCGCCCCTGCATCCTCACGTACTTCTTGTCCCTTCTAAAATAATGGGTACATGGCGTCACTGCATGTACAGTACCATTCAAAGGTTTGGATACACCTACTCATTCAAGGGCTTTTCTTTATTTTTACTATTTTCTACATTGTAGAATAATAGGGAAGACATCAAAAATATGAAATATCACATATGGAATCATGTAGTAACCAAAAAGGTGTTCAAATCAAAATATCTGTTTGAGATTTTTCAAGTATTCACCCTTTGCCTTGATGACAGCATTGCACACTCTTGTCATTTTCTCATCCAGCTTCATGAGATAGTCACCTGGAATGCATGGTGTGCAAGGTGTGCCTTGTTGAACATTTTCATTTGGAATTTCTTTACTTCTTAATGCGTATGAGCCTATCAGTTGTGTTGTGTTAAGGTAGGGGTGGTATACAGAAGATAGCCCTATTTGGTAAAAGACCAAGTCCATATTATGGCAAGAACAGCTCAGATAAGCAAAGAGAAATGACAATCCATCATTAGTTGAAGATATGAAGGTTGGTCAATCTGGAAAATTTCAAGAACTTTGAAAGCTTCTTCAAGTGCAATCACAAAAGCAATCAAGCGCTATATGAAACTGTCTCTCATGAGGACCAACGCAAGAAATGAAGACCAAGAGTTACCACTGCTGCAAAGGATAAGGTCATTAGAGTTACCAGCCTCAGAAATTGCAGCCCAAATAAATGCTTCACAGGGTTCAAGTAACAGACACATCTCAACATCAACTGATCAGAGGAGACTGCATGCCTTCATTGTCGAATTGCTGCCAAGAGATCACTGCTAAAGGTCACCAATAAGAAGAGACTTGCTTGGGCCAAGAAACACAAACAGGAGGAAATCTGTCCTTGGTCTGATGAGTCCATATTTGAGATTATTGGTTCCAACCGCCTTGTCTTTGTGAGACGCAGAGTAGGTGAACAGATGATCTCCACATGTGTGGTTCCCACCGTGAAGCATGGAGAAGGTGTGATGGTGCTTTGCTGGTGACACTGTCAGTGATTTATTTTGAATTCAAGGCACACTTAACCAGCAAGGCTACCACAGCATTCTGCAGCGATATGCCATTCCATCTGGTTTGCGCTTAGTGGGACTATCATTTGTTTTTCAACAGGACAATGATCCAACACACCTCCAGGCTGTGTAAGGGCTATTTGACCAAGGAGGAAAGTGATGGAGTACTGCATCACATGACCTCGGCTCCACAATCACCCGACCTCAACCCAATTGAGATGGTTTGGGATGATTTGGACCGCAGATTGAAAGAAAAACAGCCAACAAGTGCTCAGCATATGTGGGAACTAATTTGAGACAGTTGGAAAAGCATTCCTCATGTTGCTGGTTGAGAAATGCCAAGAGTGTGCAAAGCTGTCATAAAGGCAAAGGGTGGCTACTTTGAAGAATATAAAATCTATTTCGATTTGTTTAACACTTTTTAGGTTACTACATGATTCTATATGTGTTATTTCATAGTTTTGACGTCTTCTCTACAATTCTACAATGTAGAAAATAGTAAGAATAAAGAAAAACCCTTGGATGACTAGGTGTGTCCAAACTTTTGACAGGTACTGTGTTTATGCAGTTTTACATGTCAAAAACAAAATATTTGTACATGGGTATGACTGGGTTGAAATGTAGACTAGATCCATTTTCAATTTTCTTGGACCATATATGTGACTTTATCATTCCAAGTAAAGCACATGAACACTTTTTATGAAAGATTTGATGAGACAGTATGATAACTGATTCTTTATTACATGGACAAATTATATTAAATGTTTGTTTCTTTCAGGATTGTGAATCAGTACTTAAAACCTAATGATTGGTTAATGCACATAATCATGTCGGTCATTATCACATTCAAAGGCATTGAGAACACATATAGAGAACATCTCAGCAGAACAAGCAAATTAATGCAATATACAGTGTTAATCTTTTACATTAGTGCAGATTCTAACTGAAACTGGCAGGCCAACTTGATTGTTCTTCACAAGGCATAACTAACTGTAATTTGATTATATTTACCATCATTGGTTATACCTGGATGTCTAATGAATTATAACATAGAATTAGGTCATACAGTATATAATAATGGTTTAAAAGGCTGTTGATAGAGATGTGTAATCATGGGATAAAAGGCTATGGAATAGGACTGAATGATAGAAGTCTAAAGAGAATCCGTATTGACAGGTTTCTTAGTTGGAATATGGCAGTGGCCACAAACCCTGCTGACCTACATGGTGTAAACACTTAAATGATTCAGCTAATCAAGGTGATTCATTGACTATCTAAATCATGTGTCTTACTGCTGGGCTGGAACAAAAGCCTGTACATCGTATAGCTCTCCAGGATCAGGGTTGGTGACTGCTGGCAGATGGTGAAGTCTGTCCTTTAGCGCCCCCTCTGGCAGATGTAGAAGCTGTACTGGTCACATGATGTGGAGCTCCAGCTTCTCTCAGGAGGATCCCTTCCTGTCAGTAACCCACAATCCCCTTGTCTGTTGGATCCTGACCAGTAACTACCAATGAGAGGAAAGGGAACAACAGCTCAGTACTGTCCATACTAAAATATTACACTTGTTTTCATTTCTGTATAACAAAGTCTGTTTGCCATCTTGAAGGCCAATAAACATCATCATCGGTTGTCTCACCTCTGTCCCAGTGCAGTGTTGTTGACCCAAACCCAGTTACTGGTTCTCTGTCTCAGGCCGATCCAGTACATCAGGTTCCCCTTCTTCGTTAGAAAGGTCTGGGAGAATGCACAGTTTTTATTGGACTATTAGTAACCTTCGTCAATCCAACTGTTATGTATGGTTGTCATACAATCTCTGTTGCATTGCTATCATCATTGTATGGTCACTGTTATACAAAGAAGAGAAACAAGAGGTAGAAAGGAGAACAATTGTAGTTGAACCACCTGCACTGTTTTGTTTGTTATGACAGCCAGATCTGCCCCTCTCTTCTTACACTCGTCCCTGCTCTCATCCCAGTTCATTCTGTCTCTGGAGAGGAAGTAGCAGGAGCTCTCAAAGTGCAGCCAGCCTTCATCACACATGTGGCAGGCAGGGACTGGAGGAAAGGAGGGAAATTGCTCTTCAAGTACAACATGTAGTTCAGTTAATATATATGTAGGTTCAATAATTATTATTAGCATGGTATGAAGTCAAAGAGAAAACATTGTAGTGGTACAATACATCTCAAAGCATTAGATTGATACATTGACAATATGTAGAGCGATATAGTTTAACAGGTTACATTGGACTCACCCTGGCTCTGTTGTTGGAAGTATTGTGCTTGGCATGTCTGCAGGCTGCACACCTCAGTGGACTGGAACCTCTCTTCTTTAGTGTCAATCCCTTTTTCAGTCACACTCCCCTTCTCTTTAGCCTCAATCCCTTTTTCAGTCCCATGACAGACTTGAGGCTGGAATGGAACTAGAGAATAATGAAGAAAGAAAGAATAAGAGAATGGAATCATATTACACATTTGGTTTGTTCTTTCTTGCATAGAAGGCTGTTTAAACCAACATGCTGGATATTCTATCAAAATAAAATAAAACAATTTTATTTAACCAGGCAAGTCAGTTAAGAACAAATTCTTATTTACAATGACGGCCTAGGAACAGTGGGTTAACTGCCTTGTTCAAGGGCAGAACAACAGATTTTTACCTTGTCAGCTCGGGGAATTGATCTAGCAACTTTTTGGTTACTGGCCCAATGCTCTAACCACTAGGCTACCTGCCACCCCTAAAATGAGTATTGCCTGTTTCTAAATCACTATTCTAGAATAGAATGTCTATGATACTCACATTTGACACAGAGGATGATGATGACGAGCAGTAGAACCAGACAGATGACAGACAGTAGTAAACACACTGCACGGTACAGACCAACGTTCCCCAGGACCTGCAGGTCTAGACAAGGAAAGAATAGTCTTAAGGGCCATCCACACCAAAGACGATAACTATAACGATAACAATAACATTATACACTGAGTGTACAAAGCATTAGGAACACCTTCCTAATATTGAGTTGGACCCCCTTTAAGCCCCCCTTTGTGAAGGGCCTGAATTCGTCGGGACATGGACTCTACAAGGTGTTGAAAACATTCCATTGGGATGCTGGCCCATGTTGACTCCAATGCTTCCCACAGTTGTGTCAAGTTGGCTGGATGTCCTTTGGGTGCTGGACCATTCTTGACACACAAAGGAAACTGTTGAGCGTGAAAAACCCAGCAGCGTTACAGTTCCAGACACACTCAAACTGGGACGCCTGGCATCTACTACCTACCATACCCCGATCAAAAACACTTAAATGTTTTGACTTGCCCATTCACCCTCTGAGTGGCACACATACACAATCCATGTCTCAATTGTCTCAAAGCTTAAAAACCTTTCAAACTGACAGCCGTTTTGCACTGTTTCACTGTGGTTTTAGTCATCAATCTAGCAAGAGGTCAATATTTTATTAATGTAGTAGCGTTTCCCCCCCTAGAAAGCTATGACCTTTGGCTTTCACCTGGAATTGTTTATTTATGTCTGAGAAAATAACACTTTTCAACCCATAAGATCAAGTACACACTACAAGTATAACAAAACACATACAAATATGATAATATGATTTATATATTTTTTTTGTGAATGAATAAGCCTTTTATATTTTATAGTATGTCAATATATAGTTATAATCTGTTTTAGGAACATCTACCCAAAATATTTCACCTTCTTTATTACATTAATGATAGTCTAAATCTGTTAAATTTGTGAACGTCTAAATCAATATTTGGGCTTGCGTCTCTCCTATAGACAAGGGGAGAAGAGCCATGTAAAGGGCTCGGTTTGTCATTCTGAACATATGCAATGTGTCTGCCTCCAATGCAAAATGTTTGACTTCCACACAAAATTACTTCTTTACTTATTTTAGGTTTAAGGACGTGTGTAGGTTGCAATCTTTATCATAAAGCTATGAAAGTTATGTATTTAGATCTGCCTACTCGAGACAAATTCAGCGATTGCTTTGCCATGTCTGTGCCATGAAGCAGTCAAGCTGGATACATTTTTTCCTAAGGACCGCCCCTTTGACCTAACGTTGTAGTGTAGTGATATAAATTGATGTAATGATGCAGCCGAACACCAGAGGGAGGCAAATACCAGTTTATTTGACAGAGGATGTTGACAAGGTCCTATGAAGCTTTGTCTTCTGACTTATAAAACGATGGGAAATCAATAAAATAAGTCATGTAAGCATACATATGTTTTAAGTAATTCTAGTGCCAGATTTGGAAAGAGCAGGTGTTCCTAATGTTTTGAAACAATTGTGTATAAAAATGTATATATAACTTCAATAACCGCTAATAAGCCTTGCGTTTTGAATGCCAGTTTCATTTTGAAATAATAATAATCTAGCCGAGGCCATTTTGATCAGTAATGGGTCTTTTCTCGACAGTTTACAAGGTTCCCAAAAGGCACATTAGCAGGCCAGTCAGTGTTTATTTGTCCTGATGTATTGGCATTAACATATACAGTACCTGTCAAAAGTTTGGACACACCTGCTCATTCAAGAGTTTTCCTTATTTGTACTATTTTCCACATTTTAGAATAGCGACCCAACACACCTCCAGCCAAAAAGTGCTCAGCATATGTGGGAACTCCTTGAAAACTGTTGGAAAAGCATTCCTCATGAAGCTGGCTGAGAGAATGCCAAGAGTGTGCAAAGCTGTCATCAAGGCAAAGGATGGCTACTTTGAAGAATCTCAAATCTCAAATATATTTAGATTTTTTTAAACCTTTTTTGGTTACTACATGATTCCATATGTGTTATTTCATAGTTGATGTCTTCACTATTATTCTACAATGTAGAAAATAGTAAAACATAAAGAAAAACTCTTGAATGAGAAGGTGTGTCCAAACCTTTGACTGGTACTGTACCATCGGAAAATATGGCCTTATAATGATATGGGCTGTTTGTCATGGATCATCATTCTCCCAAGTCGTCCTATATCAGCAGTGGTGAAAAAAGTACTGAAATATCAAGATACCTTAATAGAAAATGACTCAATTAAAAGTGAAAGTTAATCCAGTAAAATACTACCTGAGTAAAAGTCGAATAGTATTTGGTTATAAACGTATCGAATTAAAAGTATTAATAATGTCTAATTCCTTAAATTAATCAAACCAGACGGCACAATTTGTATTACATTTTTTATTTACGGATAGCCAGAGGCACACTCCAACATGAATTTACAAGTGAAGCATTTGTGTTTGGGTAGTCCGCCAGATCAGAGGCAGTAGGGATGACCAGGGATGTTCTCTTGATAAGTGCTTGACTTGGACCATTTTCCTGTCAAAATGTAACGAGTACTTTTGGGTGTCACGAAAATGTACGAAGTAAAAAGTTTATTATTTTCTTAAGGCAAGTTTACCGTTCCCTCCTCTATGAGCAGCCTCACGCAGCTCGAACCAAGAAGGCATTTTTCATTGTTTGTTGATGTTTTATCGTCAGAGGGACAGGGGAAAATCGCTCTGAAAGTGACCGCAAACGATAGATAGATAGATAGATAGATAGATAGATAGATAGATAGATAGATAGATAGATAGATAGATAGATAGATAGATAGATAGATAGATAGATAGATAGATAGATAGATAGATCTCGTTATCCACTGCTTTTGTCGTTATCGTTGTAGTGTGAACGCTCCTGTTCACTTGAATTAGAACGATTTTAATTGTTTGATGTTATACTGTAGTTCGTTATAGGTATCGTTCTTGGATGGCCCTGGCTTTGTTATGTGGCATATGGCACAATCAGACATTTTAAAAGCAATCACTACGAGCAACAATTGAAATCCTGCTTACCTTTCCCTTGCTGCTTCTTCAATTCAACCGAAAACTTTGCGTTTGCCTCATCTGGTAATTTGTCATTCCCTCCACGTCCTACAATACGGCAAAACTTGATATACATTGCTGCTGTTCCTGACCCACCGACTGCGACTGTAAAGTGCTGTGAAGGCTGAATGCACTGTGGTTTTAAAAAACCTCCCTCTCCGTCTCTATAGCAACGTGCCCCTTTTAGATTTATAATTAATTCCTGTAACACAATAGTCAGTCTGTCCCAAAATCCGTTTGCTGCTGCTACTCTATCTCTGCTGTGTGTGTGATAGAGACAGTGTTCTGAACAACTGTCTGGAGAGATATCTAGTCCTTGGAGAGATGTCCATTCAGCCTTGCTGTGTTTCTCAACAATAGATTGGGTCTCTGCTTGGAGGTTTGCTATTATCATGTCTCAGCCTTGATTGTCAGACAGACAAACAGGTCCTTCCCTGCCAGATGGCTTTCATTAATATTCTCCCCTAAAAACGAGACATTTTGGAACATTGACATTGTGTTTTTGTTATAACAACCTCACCTGTAACATGCAAACTGCAAGCTGCACTCCACACGCAACATTAATAGTAGGCTCGAACAAGGAAATGTGTCATAATCGAAATTCGGAAATGGGAAAACTGTACTTTCACTGTAGTACTGACCACTATTTTTCTCACTCACACACGATCTTTCAGTCTCTCTATATTCCTCTTGTTCCTCTATGCTTCCTCTCTTGTGTATTAAAAGTAGAAAAATGTATTTCACTTTAATAGGACATTTTAGACCTCCATTTATTTAGGATTAGTTCAGACATATGTAATAATAATGTAATAATATTATAATTATAATACATTTTGGGTTTTAGGCCAGGCTTCTGTAAAGCACTTTGTGATATTTGCTTATGTAAAAAAAAGGGATTTATAAAATGTATTTAATTTATCAAATTTGATGAATAATATAATAACTGTGCTGTAGCCACCTGTATCTGATGTACCTGGTCTGTCTTTGGCACAGGGCTGGCCAGGAGAAGCTTCAGCATAAATGTCCTCAGATGAACTCTTCAGTTTGGAGTAGACTGTAGATTCAGCTTCCTCGACTGACAGACATGCAGACACACAAATATGTGGAAGCTTAGGACCAAATTAATCAACTCAGAACACAACAAAAAATTGCATATAGCCTAAGACATTTTTTTTTTAAGGATTAAACCTACAGTAAGAGAAATGAAAATATGCTGATGTATTCCGAGGAAAGTGGTGCAAATTTACCCCAGTAGCTGAAGTTTGGTGATGAAGATGTTCTCTGAGGTGATGAAGATGTTTACCTGAGGTCTCCAGCATTCTCTGACTATCGTCCACAACTCTTTCCTCCTCTCGGGGGTTTCTTGTATCTCCATGATTCTCTCGTTTTTCTGTCTGGGTCTCGAACTTTCGATTTCCCTGGAAAGCCTATAAGCCTGTTCAGCAAAAACTCCAGAAAGTTACTTGTGTAGCAAGTCTCCCACACACAAACCAAATATGTCTATTTAAATTATCTCCCTTAGTCTCTGTAGCTAGTGTCACTTGAATACAAAATAAACCATGTGCAAAGTGATCCCTCCTGTCATGTACAAGTTACACTTCTTCACTGATTTATCTTTGGCTCACTCACTCTTTTTTTTAAATAAAAGATGATTCGTCATTCCCATTCGCCATTACTGAGTGTCAGCAATTTATTGAATTGCACAGTATATCCAAATGTAACATCTTAGAACTTCTGTAAAAGACAAATAGATGTCTTACATTCACAACTTGAGATGGGATGAGATTGGGACAGTTTGTGATGTGACAATATTGTGATGTGAAATCACATGCGCACACAAACTTGCTTGAATAAAACTTTTTTCTTTAAATGACAAACTGCAGAACTAGCAAACCATGCATTTTTTATTTTATTTTCCACAAAAACTCACAACATTAATTTACAAAAAAATAAAAATTTGCATTAAATACAGATGACTGGCTGAGAAAAAAATATGGAAATCAAGAGCTTTCCACTTAACACTCTTCTTTTACTGAAATCTCTTTTTCACTCCCCCTATTTCCAACTACCCCGTTATTTTTCAAATTCAGAATGGCTTACCATGGTTTAGAGTATACTGACACAGAATATAATCACCCCAAAAATACTGACAAAATTTATAAAAACCTTACCCACTAACTGTCCTCCCAACCCTCTCTCCTCCCCACAGCCATCTCCTAAATAGTTAAGAATAACAGTGGTGAAATATTACAAAGAGCTCTCTTCATCTCCTGTCTCTCTCTCTCTTTCCTCCTTTTTGTCCCATCTCAGGCACCGTAGACACTCTCGTTACTGTAGGTCATGTATAGGAACAGGTCCTCTTCATGGTGCTCCTGTGAGGGACCGGGGAGGACAGGGACAGGGAGGGAAATAAGGATTTCAAATGGCAAAAGCAGAACTGCTGACAATAACTAAAATATGTACACTGAATAAAACATGATATTGTAATTGTTTATAACATAGGTAAAACCCACGCAACACAATCTCAATGTAATGGAGTTGTGTCACTGATAGTGAGGGAATGCCTGGCATCTGGATCTGGCGTTAGGGGGTCATGGGGGTAGGATATAAGGTTGTGTCAGTGTGCATGTGTGTTTACCTCATAGACAGCGGAGAGAGGAGAACTGGATGGGGGAAGGGAGTTGTTGACGAAAAAGAAGAGAGCCTCCTCAGGTCTCATAGACACACGCTGTCGGATCAGGAAACACAGTTGACCCACTGAGAGAGAAAAATAGAGAGATGCTCAGGCAGAGACTTACAGAACAAAACAACACATTATATAGACTTTAATTTCAAAAGAAGAGGAAGAGTGGCGCTATAGTGGAGAAAATAGGGAAGGTGGAGAGAAGGAAGAGAGGGAAGGGAAGAGGGAGAGAACAAGGTCATGAGTTGGGAGAGAGTTAATAATTGTGAAAAAGACAGACATCTTGTCAGTTTCACCTGTGAGGTCAGAGGGTACGAGGTACTTCTTCTTGTCCAGGTCAGGAGCTCTCGACCTGGCAGCCCTCTCCACAATGATCTGGTTTAGGAGGGAACACAGTACTTGGTCAGTAATTACACACTGCACCGTCATGTCCCATTCAACTGGAGCCAAGAAACTTGGCATGTAACCTATCTGCCCTTAATAATACCTTACTAGCTTCCTTTCCCTTCATCCTATGCCAGGATCACTTAGCGGCTGATAAAAGGGATGGATAGGGTTTTTAGGCCCTGAAAATTCATTCACAATCACATGAGTGTGATGTCCTTTCAGATCAGTTGCCAATGGTCATAAGAGAAAGGAGCTAAGGAGAGGAAGCTATTCAACACTACTGGCATTTATTCTGTTCACACTCACCGGTATCTTGTCAGGATGCTTGGCTCGCACCCTCTCACCCTCTGCCCTCCTCACCTCCAGTGGTACAGAGCGCTGGTACTGACTGTCCATCTACAGAGACACACAGGGTCAACAGTGGTTAACATTTGATAATACATCATATGCATGCACCGTTATCATTGCAACACCACTGTATCTGTATACTGTTGTTATTTGCAGTTGTGCATATAATAATGCCATATAAAATATGTTCATTGATGTTCTTCAAACAACACCTATTCTAATGTGTATAGTCAATTTAAAAGTAAAATATAGCCTAGCCAGCCCAGACTGTATGTGTGAAGACTGGAGCCACTTATCAGCTGTAAACACCACCCTGTCTTGATATGAAGGTACACATGACCATGATGACATAATGGATCAGGTACACAAAAGCAAACTCGTCAGGGAGAGTCAGATAGGCTATTTTATTAGGTCTTGACAACTCAATCATTTAAATAATGTATTGTATGTAGACGGGCCTACAATGTTTATAACGTTTCTCTATTTTCTTTCAACTTTATAAATGTGATATCCATATATAATCGTATATTTGCTCTTGTTGGCAAACTAAATATTGAGATTAGATATGAAATTGTACAATTTAGTCTACATTACGTGAACACACTGGCTTTCTTTCTAGTGGATACATTAATTAGCTACACAGCTTATTTACAAACATCGTGTGATAGCCAAGGTAACGTCAGCTAAAATGTATTATCATAATAGCTACATGTTGAATTCTGCATAGCCCTGTTTCTATCACAGCCAACTACAGTAGCCTACTGTTGTGGTTTTTCAGACAATGGCAAGGTAGCCACGTCATTATTTACAGTTTTGGGCTTGGTCAGCTGAGTAAGCGAAGGTTAACGTCAGCTGCCTCCAATAGCTAGTTTATGTTGCAAGCGGATGTTATGGCGAATCCTAATCGCGGGGTGAAAAACGTATTCACAATGGCATCCAAAAGATAGCCAATACCTGCCAACAAATCTTTCAAAGTCAATTAGATATTTTTGCGAGATTGAGGAATATGCTGCACGATGTCAAAGCGAAGACAATGAATATTAAACAGTCAAGACACTCACCTTCTTTGGAAAAACGTAATAAAAACAAATACAAGTGAAAATTCCACACGGATCTTTCCCACCGACTCTTCACGTAACCAACGCTATCATACAATGAGTACCACGAACAGTACTTTTGTATTAAATTATTTAAGCGAAATATATTCTTAAATATGCGACTGTTCTAACTATCTAGCTACTTCTTGACCCAGAAACAACAACAAATACAGTCACGCCCAATTTGAGTTATTTAGACCAACGAACGTCCTTCGCCGTTGATGGAAAACGTTTTTAACCACTCGGGCAAAGTTGGGGGACGGCGTTCATGTTTGTTTAAAATGCTCCCATTGGAGAAATGGTGCGGTTTCCCGCCTCCCTGACTCGGTTTTTGGTTGATTTACGTTTCAGTCAACCAATTAAATTGTTAGAAAACTGGGCCAGGAGCTGTTTCCTCTACGTGCCAGACGATGCATTCAACTTGTCCTGTAAAAAGTACACCTTAAGTCAGAGCTGTAAACGGATCGAAACGAACTCTTTCAGTGGAAATGGAGTCCCTAGGGAATGCAAGAACAACATGGTTGTCAGGAGTAGTGCAGTATTATCATAAGGATACGTATACTTGGAATACGGCGGAGGAATGGAGGGAAAAAGAGAGGGAGAGGAGGGTGAGCTTGAGTCGGATAAAAATGGTGGGGAAAAGGGAGATTGTTTGTTAAAGAATGGTAGAAAGTGTAAGCAGAGGGAGCTGAAGACAGGAGGAGAAATGGAAGTGAATGAGGGTGAAGTATCGGAGGTGGTCGGTGTGGTGAAGTTATCAGAGACCGAAGTATGCACAAAGGATCAGGAAAAATAGGAGTTTGGGACAGGAGTGAAGTTTATGGAAGAAGTGGACTCTTTTTGCAGATCCATTTGTAGTTTAACAGTGGTTGAAAAAAGAGTTGGATAATGTGAAATCGGTGAGGGTAACCAGAAGTGGTCTAGTGATAATTGTTTGTGTTTCTGTTGGTCAGAGGGAAAATGCGCTCGGAATAAAATAAATGAGAGCAAGAAAAGTGAATTGTTTAACTCTCAAGAAAAGGGCACCAATGAAAGGAGTAATTCCTGGGGTAGCAGTAAATGTAAAAGTTGACCAGCTGAGGGGCAAGATTTCCGGTGTATGTGATGCTCGTCATTTGATGCGATGCAGACAGGTTGGCAAGAGTGGGGAAACAGAGTAATTTTCTGTTCTTTTGAAGACGAGTCTTTGCTCGAAAAGGTGAAGTTAGTTATCCTGTGCAAGCGTATGTGCCTAATACATTACAATGTTACAGGTGTCAAGCTTATGGGCATGTGGCAGCAGTGTGTAGGAGGGAGGGTCCAAGGTGTGGAAAAATGAGCAGAAGGGCATGAGACAAAGGAATGTGTAGCATTGGGGAAAGTAGTGGTATGTGTTAATTGTAGGGGTAGATTGAGGTTCCCAGGATTAGAGTAGTGCAGAAGTTGTCATATACTGAGGCAGTGAAGAAAGTAGAGGAAGACGGGTTAAGGGGGAGGAGTGGTGAGAGTACTAGAGATATACCAGTACAGGGGGATAGGCCAAAAAGTTAAATACATTTCAGTAAGATTGGATTTTTAGCATTTATAGCACTGGTTATCAACTGTACTGCAGGGATGGAATGTAAGTCGCAGAAAATGGAGGTTGTGGTGGCAGCTGCAGAGAGGTAATTGGGTGTGTAAGTGGTAATGCCCCATCCTTTCAAGACGATGGGAGGAGGTAAGAATTAATACATGTAATTAGTGGAGTACGTGGGTGTCAATTTTATTTAATATAATTTTGAAATTAGTGAACTGTTAGTGAGTGTAGTGTTGGGAAAAAAAGCAACACAATAAGACTGAGGTATGGAGATGTTGTGTATTCCCACAACCAATCAGGAAGTGGGTGGTTCTGTCTTCCTTACTGTCGCGGCTCTGCTGGTGGACGATAATGACCTCAACCTTCTCCAGGGACAGCCCATCTGGTTGGTGGGCAACGAAGGCTCGGATGCACTGCGTCTGTTTGAAGTCTGAGTGGGAGAGAGGTCAAATACAGCAGGGTCAAGATGTCCCCATTGTCTGGCCATGCTAGGCTGGATGGCAATATAGCAATTTTCAACCCACCTTGTTCTGCAGAGTAGTCAATGGGACCCGGAGACAGCTGAGATCCAACACAATTTATAATTTTGAAATGAGTGAGTTGTTAGTGAGTGTAGTGTTAGATTTAATTAGTACATTTTTATTTTTCAAGCAAAGTATAAGGGAGTTGTACTCCAGTCTAGTAGGTGGCGGTAATGCAACAAATTGGATGCCACCCGCCGTTAAGCCTCATAGAAGAAGAAGGGCTGTAAACGTAGTTGTGTTCAGTCCTTTGACCAGGGTCTACGATTGATTTTAGCCCTAAAGTCCGTGGCGTAGGCCAAGTTCCCCTGCGGTTCCAATTTCACTATTTGCTATCAAAAACAAAAATCAGAAAAGGAAAAATGTATTTCACATAAGCCTACATTGATTTACAGGTGGAGGACAAGTAATATTCATGAGTATCGTCATTTATTTCCAAAGCATACTTTCTCAGTCTCCTCAACACAGACAGAACTGCTTATTTTGATCATTGCACCTCTTTTTCATAAAATCAAATTGTGTACGCTACAAGCACAGTTCTGGAAATGTATTGCACTTACAGCCCTTTCAACATTCTTAACAATGTGCATGCAAACTCTCTCTTTATCTCATAGTCTTCTGTATCTCAAATGGGATTAAGTATCCTTGCCTGGCTACTCAAACTCTTTGCTCCAGCCAAATGCTACACCATGCCCACAGACATTAGTTTCTTCTCCGGATCTGAATCTGAGTACCTCCCTGACGATTTCTAGAAAGCAAACACATTCTAACCGTTCTGATTGGTCCCAGAAACCAATGGGTTGGGCCAGATCCAGAGCACACGTAGGTAAAGCGGCGTTTAAAACATTTGTCATTGGCTTTGATACTCTGATTGGTTAAAGATGATCAGTCGCTGATTCATTTGTTTTGTACAACACCCCACAAACGACTTCAACGATGGCAGTCTTACTTAGACTGAAGTATGTAGTGAACATAGAGCAGCGGAACTATTCAATTTGAGCCGTCAGCCAATAAGTACCCCCCATAAAAGTCATGTATGAAAATCTTTGTAATATACACAAATAATAAATTTCCCTGAATATGTAGAAACATTTTGTTCAAATACAATAACCTCTATTGCAAAACACTGCCATGGTGTATCATACCATGTCTTGTTTTTGTACTTTTTACCCCTTTTTTGTGATATCCAATTGGTAGTTACAGTCTTGTCTCATCGCTGCAACTCCTGTACGGACTCGGGAGAGGCGAAGGTCGAGAGCCAGGTGTCTTCCAAAACTGCTTGCTTAACCCAGAAGCCAGCCAATGTGGAGGAAACACTGTACAATTGGCAAATGAAGTCAGCGTGCAGGAGTCACTAGAGCACAATGGGACGAGGACATCCCAGCCGGCCAAACCTTCCCCTAACCCGGACGACGCTGGGCCAATTGTATGCCGTCTCCCGGGTCGTGGCCGGCTGTGACAGAGCCTGGGATCGAACCCAGGTCTGTAGTGACCTGTAGTGGCCTTAGACCGCTGCACCACTCAGGAGGCCCCATACCATGTCTTTTTAAAGTCCCCAAGTAAAGTAGTTATGGAGAAACTTCTGTCCTTCTCCAGGGCCACAGGTCCTCAATCCACTGATGTTCTTAGATGGCTGATTTCCAATAGATTCTGTAACAGTCAATCGGCATTCATTCGCAAGGTTTGATTTACAAGGCTACCCTAGACACTCCCAGACACCTCCAAAACCCTTCCAATAATTTACGTTGACACTCCTGTAAGTGTTAAAGGTATTCATGTCAGTCCAGTGCCTCTCTCTAAGGCACCCCCTCTAAAGCCATTCATCCCCAATAAGCAGGCTGAGGCCGGGAAGGACAACTCCAGTCTGAAACACTATGTTTCATCCACTGTCCAAATCCACAGGTCCACAGTAACTCCACCACATTGATACACGGTGACTAGGATTCCCCCAGCGCAGTCAGACAGTGGATGGTTTGTCATACTGCAGCCGTGGCTGTGGTAATTTTTAGAGCATCCAGCAGGTTGCGCTGTCGGACCCTGAGGCTGGCTATGGTTTCCAAATGGGACTCAGGAGTCCATCCTCTGTGTCTGTCTGACAGCCTGGTCCCCTCCACCCAACCTGAGGAATGACAGATAGAGGGAGAGAGAAGCAGGGAGGGGGAGAGGAAAGAGGAGGGACAGAAGGGAAAGAGTTTTAACAAAAAGCAACTAAAAAAGCAACGCATTTTAAGCACTCAATAATGCTGAGGTATGGAGATGTTGTGTATTCCCACAACCAATCAGGAAGTGGGTGGTTCTGTCTTCCTTACCGTCGCTGCTCTGCTGGTGGACGAGAATGACCTCAGCCTTCTCCAGGGACAGCTCATCTGGTTGGTGGGCAACGAAGGCTCGTACGCACTGCATCTGTGTGAAGTCTGTGAGTGGGAGAGAGGGTCAGAGGTCAAATACAACAGGGTCAAGATGTCCCCATTGTCTGGCCATGCTAGGCTGGATGGCAATATAGCAATTTTCAACCCACCTTGTTCTGCAGAGTAGTCTATAACAGGATGAGGCCTGGAGACAGCTGAGATCCAACGCAGTTTATCACCTCTGAAAGATCACAAGAAAACACACTTTTTTACACACAATAACACACACCTGTGGATTAAACTACTCTCATTCTTTGTAACACACACACAGGCACACACTCACACACACACAACCCTCTCTGTCTTACTGTGTGTCGGTGCTAAGTAGCAGGGCTTTCTTGTTAAGGTAGAGGCGGAAAAGGTTCTTCTCTAGAGAGTGCAGTTTGACCCGACAGTTCTCAGCTCGCAGTTCTGACACTGGAGCATGGTCTATCACCGTGAACCTGCCCCCTCTAGAGCGAGGGAGGAGAAGAGGAGAGGAGGGGAAAATAATGGCCAATGATGAGAACATTAAAAAACTTCACCGTCAATAGA
Organism: Oncorhynchus masou masou; assembly: GCF_036934945.1. Lineage (NCBI taxonomy): Eukaryota > Metazoa > Chordata > Actinopteri > Salmoniformes > Salmonidae > Oncorhynchus > Oncorhynchus masou. The sequence goes on along the minus strand of NC_088240.1, from coordinate 76,928,211 downwards.
AAGTCCTATCGGTCTAGATTTCCTAATGCTTGGTTTGCTTTGCTTCGTTGTGTGAGTGTGTTTGTCTGAAGGGACTCACTCTTTGTTCAGCGACAGCAGCAGGTAGTCATTGAAGAGGTGAAGGTAGACACTCCTCTCTGTCTCCTTCAGAGAGAAATCCATCATCTCAGTCACCGGCCCCTCTCTCACCAGCCTACGAGACTGACTGACCAGGGGGAGAGTCTACAACACACACACATAGGTTAAACTTGTACTTGTATTGCAACTTTTTATTGTGATCAGTTCAACACATGTTCAAGGGACAGCATGTAAAGCAGGGGATCATGGGATATGTAGTTTATAACACACCCTGCATTCAAAGTCCACTCTGGCACTGAGAGAGACAAGCGACTCAATGCTCTTCATCTGAGTAATACTGTCATTGCTCTCCTGGATCAACTGAAGGACAGGGAGAGAAGAGAGATGGTTAACAGTTATCTCTTGGCTACATCATGTAACAGTGCACCACCAGAAGGGAGGGGGGGGGTGTAACATACCCTCTCCAGTAGCTTCATAGCTTTGATGGCCTGGACCTCCTCCTCTGTGCCTTGGGCTGTTCTCTTCACAATGTTCTGAGGCAGAAATACAGAGAGAAATGGGGAGAATGAGAAGGGGAGAGTGAGTCCGAGTCGATTAGAGGATTATAAGGAGTCGCATACTTAGATTGTGCACTTAAAACATACACACAGTCACACAAACACACCTGTACAAGGAGTTTGATTCGTGTGATCCTCTGGAAGGGGAGGATGAGGAAGGAGCGAAGAGGAAGGCGCTGACACACTGGACTGCGTTCCAACTTCTCCACTACCCGCCTGAACCCTTGGTTCTCATCCCTGCAAGGCAGACAGAGAGAAAGAAGGTGCTGTTTGTAAGTCAACGTAAACACATATAAATGTGCAGTAATACAAAGAGTGTCAGAAAGAGTCTGTCCAGTCAGTGAACCCTGGGGGAGGACTCACATGAGTCTCTGGTAAGTGGCATCCTGATATGATTGGTTGGTGAGGTAGGGCACGTAGACCTTCTTGAAGCGTTGACAGTGGCGAGCGATGATGTCACACACGGTGAAGTGCATCATATCAGATTCCACCCTCTCTTCCAGCTTTGACAGAAAACTATGAGAACAACAAATACAGAGAAGGACTATGTGGTAAACGTTGACAGAAACAAGATAAAGAGGGGCATAGAGAGGCCCGTGACATTCAGCCTGTGGGTTTGCTAGTTTGAGGAACAAACAAATAAGTCCCAGTCCTCTCACCTGTGGCTGATGGCTCGGACATCAGCCAGCCTGGAGAACAGCCAGCTCCTGTCCTGAGTAGTCAACAGCTCCCCGAGCTGCTTAGACTTGACAAAGTGATCCACCACAATGTCCAGGCTACGACAGTACGACGCTTCTGAAGTTACAACCTCAAACTGCACCTGACAGGAAGAGGAGAGGGGGAGATTACAGGCACTGTTCCAACTACCCCAAGGACCCATAGATCCAGGCTCTAGGAAATCAACATTAGCTACTAGGCCCCTGGCAAATGTCATCATCGACATCGCTGGTTAAAGGGTCAACTGTTTGTTTTTGTTTACCTCCTGCAGGCGTCTCTGGTCGTTAGTCAGCTCCCCAAACGCAGCACTGTTCCTGACCTCAGGGATCTCCTGCCACAGGCTGGGGGACTGGGTGAGGGAGATGGAGAGGCGGGGAGAGGAAGGCCTGGCCGGGGGGCCTGGGGCGGCTGTGGTACGGGTAGGAACTTGGCACTGGTGCCACTGGAGGTAGAGCCAGAGTGGGACAGAGAGTGGGGGTGGATGACTGGGGGGAGACAGGGTAAGGGCCTGCGAGCCGGAGGGAGCGAGGGGGCCAGGGGGACAGGGAGCTCCTCGTAGATGGAGAGGGTGTCAGAGCAAGACTGACTGAGGATCTCCCTGTTCTGAGCTGTCTCACTGTACTCCTGGTAGAGCTGGGAATCTGAGAGGGGGTGAGGGAGAGGAGGGGAGAGGGAAGAGATAAAAGAGGGGAGGCAAAGAGAGGTGAGTAGAGTAAGAGAGAGAAAAGTTAGACAGGGACATAATGGGTGTTGATGAAGAGGACAAGTGAGAGAGAGGCAGAGAAAGAATGCAAAGGAGAAAGTGGAAGACAGTAAGAGGACAGTGAGAAGAAAAACAGAGTTAGGGGGAGAAATATCAAGAGAGGGAAAGGTAGAGAGAGACAGAGAAGTGGGTTAGCATTTTACACTTCTTGGAATGCCATGCTGTAGCAGCAACAGTTGATATTAATTGGCGTTAAGATATATGAATACCTGCGCAAACCTGCCTGTGGCCCTGGAGCACACACACACGACTTCCCCATTTCATGCAATTTCACCATGACTCAGACCTGCAAACCTGCTGCCATGTTGGTATGTTTTTTTTTATTTTACCTTTATTCTAGGCAAGTCAGTTAAGAACAAATTCTTTTTTTATTTTTTTTATTTTACCTTTATTTTACTAGGCAAGTCAGTTAAGGACAAATTCTTATTTGACGGCCTAGGAACAGTGGGTTAACTGTTCAGGGGCAGAACGACAGATTTTGTACCTTGTCAGCTCGGGGATTTGAACTTGCAACCTTTTGGTTACTAGTCCAATGCGCTAACCACTAGGCTACACTGCCGTTTAAACGATTGGGTTGGAAAGTAGAACTGAAAATGAAATCCTACAGTTAATAGGTTCCATGGAAGAAACCTACAACATGTTTGAGCTGGAAAACAATCTGGGAAAATACAGAAAGGGATCAAGCACACACTGTATACATGATTAAGCCATTCACAGGAAGAAGTCTGTCTTGGGACTCACAGTACACTGCTATACAGTCATATCTAGTCTCAGATTCAATCTGTCTGTGGACACGTTTGTTTAACAGCACCTTCACTGGCAGATGATATCTGTCTGTGGAAGTATCTTGTTTGATTTTACTGACTTTTTCATTTCAAATTACAAGGAGCGTAGTCAACCTAGAAATACATGTGCCTTCACAGATTCCATACCTACATAGCCATAAACACAAGACTAGCTCTCTCTGCTCATTGTAGCATAAAAGGTGCTATTGAACTAACATTACTATCATATTATTACATATAAAATACATTTCAGAGAAATGGATGTGTGAAAGTGGATGTGAGTGCCTCAGGGATGAAGGAGAGAAAATAGAGGCAGAGCAGTAGAGGAAGAGGTAGAGCAGTAGAGGAAGGGGTAGAGCAGTAGAGGAAGAGGTAGTGAAGTAGAAGTAGTGCGTTAGAGGAAGAGGTAGAGCGGTAGAGCAGTAGAGGAAGAGAGAGAGCAGTAGAGGAAGAGGTAGTGCACAAGAGGTGGAGCAGTAGAGGAAGAGCTAGTGCAGTAGAAGTAGAGGTAGAGCAGTAGAGGAAGAGGTAGAGCAGTAGAAGTAGTGCGGCAGAGGTAGAGCAGTAGAAGTAGTGCAGTAGAGGAAGAGGTAGTGCAGTAGAGGAAGAGGTAGAGCAGTAGAGGTAGTGCAGTAGAAGTAGAGCAGTAGAAGAAGTGCAGCAGAGGTAGAGCAGTAGAAGTATTGCAGTAGAGGTAGAGCAGTAGTAGAGCAGTAGAAGTAGAGCAGTAGAAGAAGTGCAGCAGAGGTAGAGCAGTATAAGTAGTGCAGTAGAGGTAGAGCAGTAGAGGAAGAGGTAGTGCAATAGAGGAAGAGGTAGAGCAGTAGAGGAAGAGGTAGTGCAGTAGAAGTAGAGGTAGTGCAGTAGAAGTAGTGCAGTAGAGGAAGAGGTAGAGCAGTAGAGGTAGTGCAGTAGAAGTAGAGCAGTAGAAGAAGTGCAGCAGAGGTAGAGCAGTAGAAGTAGTGCAGTAAAGGTAGAGCAGTAGAGGAAGAGGTAGTGCAGTAGAGGAAGAGGTAGAGCAGTAGAGGAAGAGGTAGTGCAGTAGAGGAAGAGGTAGAGCAGTATAGGTAGAGCAGTAGAGGAAGAGGTAGTGCAGTAGAGGAAGAGGTAGAGCAGTAGAGGAAGAGGTAGTGCAGTAGAGGAAGAGGTAGAGCAGTAGAGGTAGTGCAGTAGAAGTAGAGCAGTAGAAGTAGTGCAGCAGAGGTAGAGCAGTAGAAGTAGTGCAGTAGAGGTAGAGCAGTAGAGGAAGAGCTAGTGCAGTAGAGGAAGAGGTAGAGCAGTAGAGGAAGAGGTAGTGCAGTAGAAGTAGAGCAGTAGAGGTAGTGCAGTAGAGGTAGAGCAGTAGAAGTAGTGCAGTAGAACTAGTACAGTAGAGAAGAGGTAGTGCAGTATAAGTAGTGCGGCAGAGGTAGAGCAGTAGAAGTAGTGCAGTAGAGGTAGCAGTAGAGGAAGAGGTAGAGCAGTAGAAGTACTGCAGTAGAGGTAGAGCAGTAGAGGTAGTGCAGTAGAGGTAGTGCAGTAGAGGTAGAGCAGTAGAAGTAGTGCAGTAGAAGTAGTGCGGCAGAGGTAGAGCAGTAGAAGTAGTGCAGTAGAGGTAGCGCAGTGGTGGTAGTGCAGTAGAGGTAGCGCAGTAGAGGTAGTGCAGTAGAGGTAGTGCAGTAGAAGTAGTGCAGTAGAGGTAGAGCAGTAGAGGTAGAGCAGTAGAGGAAGAAGTAGAGCAGTAGAAGTACTGCAGTAGAGGTAGAGCAGTAGAGGTAGTGCAGTAGAAGTAGTGCAGTAGAAGTAGTGCAGCAGAGGTAGAGCAGTAGAAGTAGTGCAGTAGAGGTAGAGCAGTAGAGGAAGAGCTAGTGCAGTAGAGGAAGAGGTAGTGCAGTAGAAGTAGAGGTAGAGCAGTAGAAGTAGTGCAGTATAAGTAGAGCAGTAGAGGTAGTGCAGTAGAGGTAGAGCAGTAGAAGTAGTGCAGTAGAACTAGTACAGTAGAGAAGAGGTAGTGCAGAAAAGTAGTGCGGCAGAGGTAGAGCAGTAGAAGTAGTGCAGTAGAGGTAGCAGTAGAGGAAGAGGTAGAGCAGTAGAAGTACTGCAGGAGAGGTAGAGCAGTAGAGGTAGTGCAGTAGAGGTAGTGCAGTAGAGGTAGAGCAGTAGAAGTAGTGCAGTAGAAGTAGTGCGGCAGAGGTAGAGCAGTAGAAGTAGTGCAGTAGAGGTAGCGCAGTGGTGGTAGTGCAGTAGAGGTAGCGCAGTAGAGGTAGTGCAGTAGAGGTAGAGCAGTAGAAGTAGTGCAGTAGAGGTAGAGCAGTAGAGGTAGAGCAGTAGAGGAAGAAGTAGAGCAGTAGAAGTACTGCAGTAGAGGTAGTGCAGTAGAGGTAGTGCAGTAGAAGTAGTGCAGCAGAGGTAGAGCAGTAGAAGTAGTGCAGTAGAGGTAGAGCAGTAGAGGAAGAGGTAGAGCAGTAGAAGTACTGCAGGAGAGGTAGAGCAGTAGAGGTAGTGCAGTAGAGGTAGTGCAGTAGAGGTAGTGCAGTAGAAGTAGTTCAGTAGAGGAAGAGGTAGATCAGTAGAGGAAGAGGTAGTGCAGTAGAGGAAGAGGTAGAGCAGTAGAAGTAGTGCAGTAGAGGTAGAGGAGTAGAGGAAGAGGTGGAGCAGTAGAAGTAGTGCAGTAGAGGAAGAGGTAGAGCAGTAGAAGTAGTGCAGTAGAAGTAGTGCAGTAGAGGTAGTGCAGTAGAAGTAGTTCAGTAGAGGAAGAGGTAGATCAGTAGAGGAAGAGGTAGTGCAGTAGAGGAAGAGGTAGAGCAGTAGAAGTAGTGCAGTAGAGGTAGAGGAGTAGAGGAAGAGGTGGAGCAGTAGAAGTAGTGCAGTAGAGGAAGAGGTAGAGCAGTAGAAGTAGTGCAGTAGAGGTAGTGCAGTAGAGGTAGAGCAGTAGAAGTAGTGCAGTAGAGGTAGAGCAGTAGAAGTAGTGCGGCAGAGGTAGTGCAGTAGAGGTAGAGCAGTAGAGGTTGTGCAGTAGAAGTAGTGCAGTAGAGGTAGTGCAGTAGAGGTAGTTCAGTAGAGGAAGAGGTAGAGCAGTAGAGGAAGAGGTAGTGCAGTAGAGGAAGAGGTAGAGCAGTAGAGGAAGAGGTAGTGCAGTAGAGGAAGAGGTAGAGCAGTAGAAGTAGTGCAGTAGAGGTAGAGGTAGAGCAGTAGAAGTAGTGCAGTAGAGGAAGAGGTAGAGCAGTAGAGGTAGTGCAGTGGTGGTAGTGCAGTAGAGGTAACGCAGTAGAGGTAGTGCAGTAGAGGTAGAGCAGTAGAAGTAGTGCAGTAGAGGTAGAGCAGTAGAGGTAGAGCAGTAGAGGAAGAAGTAGAGCAGTAGAAGTACTGCAGTAGAGGTAGAGCAGTAGAGGTAGTGCAGTAGAAGTAGTGCAGTAGAAGTAGTGCAGCAGAGGTAGAGCAGTAGAAGTAGTGCAGTAGAGGTAGAGCAGTAGAGGAAGAGCTAGTGCAGTAGAGGAAGAGGTAGAGCAGTAGAGGAAGAGGTAGTGCAGTAGAAGTAGAGGTAGAGCAGTAGAAGTAGTGCAGTAGAAGTAGAGCAGTAGAGGTAGTGCAGTAGAGGTAGAGCAGTAGAAGTAGTGCAGTAGAACTAGTACAGTAGAGAAGAGGTAGTGCAGAAAAGTAGTGCGGCAGAGGTAGAGCAGTAGAAGTAGTGCAGTAGAGGTAGCAGTAGAGGAAGAGGTAGAGCAGTAGAAGTACTGCAGGAGAGGTAGAGCAGTAGAGGTAGTGCAGTAGAGGTAGTGCAGTAGAGGTAGAGCAGTAGAAGTAGTGCAGTAGAAGTAGTGCAGTAGAGGTAGTGCAGTAGAAGTAGTTCAGTAGAGGAAGAGGTAGATCAGTAGAGGAAGAGGTAGTGCAGTAGAGGAAGAGGTAGAGCAGTAGAGGAAGAGGTGGAGCAGTAGAAGTAGTGCAGTAGAGGAAGAGGTAGAGCAGTAGAAGTAGTGCAGTAGAGGTAGAGCAGTAGAAGTAGTGCAGTAGAAGTAGTGCGGCAGAGGTAGTGCAGTAGAGGTAGAGCAGTAGAGGTTGTGCAGTAGAAGTAGTGCAGTAGAGGTAGTGCAGTAGAGGTAGTTCAGTAGAGGAAGAGGTAGAGCAGTAGAGGAAGAGGTAGTGCAGTAGAGGAAGAGGTAGAGCAGTAGAGGAAGAGGTAGTGCAGTAGAGGAAGAGGTAGAGCAGTAGAAGTAGTGCAGTAGAGGTAGAGGTAGAGCAGTAGAAGTAGAGGAAGAGGTAGAGCAGTAGAGGTAGTGCAGTAGATGTAGAGCAGTAGAAGTAGTGCAGTAGAAGTAGTGCAGTAGAGGTAGAGCAGTAGAAGTAGTGCAGTAGAGGTAGAGCAGTAGAGGTAGTGCAGTAGAGGAAGAGGTAGTGCAGTAGAAGTAGAGCAGTAGAAGTAGAGCAGTACAAGTAGTGCAGTAGAGGTAGAAGTAGTGCAGTAGAAGTAGTGCAGTGTAGGTAGTGCAGTAGAAGTAGAGTTAGAGCAGTGGAGGTAGTGCAGTAGAGGCAGAGCAGTAGAGGCAGAGCAGTAGAAGTGGTGCAGTAGAGGTAGAGCAGAGATACTCACTGTAAAATGTGGAGTTCCTCCTAGCCATTCTGATGGTATCCATGACATTCCTGGACAGAGGGAGAGACAGGAGTCAAGTCAGGGAATCGTTCACACTTCATCTACAGAAGTAGTGTGGTACATTTTATCTCTACTATTTTAACTCAGGCACTAACTAACACAGCCTAGCGTTAGGGTTAAATTGCAGGCAACAGATCTAACTGTACGTATTGCATGCATGACATCAAAAGACTGACTCTATACATGGCAAGTGGCCATAAAATATGACAATGTAATAAAAACACACAGTCACTGTGGTAGCCCAGTGCACCTACATTACATGTGCCCCCTCCCTCCCCCTGCTATCTTCTACTCACCTCAGGTCCACGTCTCCCCAGTTGAAGCTCACCTCCTCCTCCTCCTCATCTGGAAGCAGAACATACTGGTTCCAGTGTAGTCCAGAGAGGTAGAGCAACATAACCCAATAATGTAATATTCTGTGGCTGAGAACAGCTCAGCCCAATATGGCCTACAGAACAGGCAGAGCTGTTTTGGTTACAGAAACAAGGACGGGTTTGTTTGCAGGACTCCCCTGGCTGTGCGCCACTCGAGGTGGTGTGCTCTAAACAGAACTACTGAACTGACAACAGAGCTGGGATAGAATGGCTAGAAGAGTCGTGGAGGAGGAATGGGTTCTGGGTCCAGACAGTCTAACCCTGCCTATTTATTGCGAGATTCTGGGATTGCCACTCTGTCCCCACCTCCACTGTCATCCTCCATTTCCCCCGCCTCCTTCCCCCATTTCAGTGACTCAGCTGATGGCAGTTTCTTGTAAGTATCCGCATAAAATCACTTCAATGAAGTGATGATGAAATTCACACCTCAAGATAAGGAAATTTAAACAGCAAAACAGAATTCCACAGTTGTGGTAAGGTTGGGTGAGTTAGCATCAGAGGTCCTATTAAGATTTTTGTGAGATCCCACATGAAAACAATACTACAGTTTACTATAGAATACTACAATGTTATAACATACTGTAGCATACTATAGTAAATACTACAGTAATGTCCACAAAAACACTACAGTCAGCAAAAACACTCCAGTAAATACGACAGTAAATTACAATTCGCAAAAACACTACATTAATGACTTTTGTATATACTACAGTTATTTTACTACAGTATTTATACTATAGTTATCTGTAAATACTACAGTGTAGTACAGTAAATATTCCAGTATTCTGCAAAAACACTACAGAGAATATTTAAGCAAATAAGCCCGATGGGTGTGGTATATGGCTAATATACCACGGCTAAGGGCTGTTCTTATGCACGACGCATCGAGGAGTGCCTGGACACAACCCTTAGCTGTGGTATATTGGCCATATACCACAACCCCCTGAGGTACCTTATTGCTGTTATAAACTGGTTACCAACGGAATTAGAACAGTAAAAAGTACTTTATGTCATACCAGACAGTCTGTTATATCACGTCTTTCAGGCAATCAGCGTTCAGGGCTCGAAACACCTGGTTTATAATATAGTATTTATACCATAGTATACTATAGTATTTTTTCATGTGGGTATCAATAACTAATAATTAACATTTGTTTATATAACTGTCTTCAAATGAAAACGTTTGAACTCTTCTGTCTGGCGTTCTAAAAGGTTATGGGTTGACAAAATGAGGTGATTTGAGATGATCATGAAATGAGTTGAGTAATAAGATCATAATTAGGATGTTCTAATGTTAATCTGTGTGAGGTGTTGAGTATTAAGATCATAATTAGGATGTTCTAATGTTAATCTGTGTTAGGTGTTGAGTATTAAGATCATAATTAGGATGTTCTAATGTTAATCTGTGTTGGGTGTTGAGTATTAAGATCATAATTAGGATGTTCTAATGTTAATCTGTGTTAGGTGTTGAGCTGCTTTTCTCTTGATTTATTCCTCCTTCTCTTTCTGTGTGTCTCACCTGACACCTGGAATATTCTTGTTCTGCGATCCCTCGCATCTCCTCTTCCTTCTTCTTCTTCCTCGTTTCTTCTTTCTGTTGTCTTGCGGAACCCCCGTCTCCTATACCGAACATCGGTGCCCAAATCTTGGAAGCTACAAGTGCTCTTCACCCCCACTCCTCCCGTTTTTTTACTCTCTTCCTTGCCCTCCCTCATCCTCTCCTCTTCCCCTCCTACCCTCTTCTCCTCCTCCCTTTCCACTTTCCTCTCCTCAGTCGCCTCTCCCACTTTCCCCCTGTCCTCGGTCCCATCCTCTATCCTCCTTTCCTGCTTCCCCTCTACCACACTATTCTCTTCCCCATCTCCCACAGTCCTCTCTTTCTCCCCTTCTTCCTCCGTCTTTTCCTCTATGGTGGTGATAGGTTGTTCTGAATCAGGGTTGTATATAAGGCTGGGGCAGCTGGTTGGTTTGTACAGGGTGTTGCTCACAGAGAGAAACAGATCTTCCTCTTTCTGGGCATTCACTTCTTTCTCTGCATCCTGTATATGAACCTCGTCCCCAACTTCGACCCCTTTCTCCATCTCACCCTCATCCTCTGTCACCATCTCTACCTGGATATGTATATGACTGTCTGTTTGTCTGTCTGCACACACATTGTTACCCTCCACCTCCTCTCCCTGTGTGTCTGTAGGTGTGTCACCATGAGTATTGTGTAGGGTCAGGGCAGCATGCATGTCTATGGGTTTGCCATCACCAAGCATAGCTGTGAAAGCCTCAGCATGCACGTCTGTTAGTTTCTCCCCTGTACCTCTCTCATCCTCCAGCTTTCCTGGCTCTGCCTCCAGTTCAGCCAGCCTCTCCTCCACCGACTTCCTCCTACGCTTCTTCCTCTTCTGAACCGTGGCGTAGACGGGTGAGGCTCCTCCCCCCTCTAGCGTCTCATCCTTTTCTTCCTCTAGCTCCTCTTCTACCCTCTCGGTCCCTCTCGTAGTCTGGCTGACCTCTTGACTTCCCTGTGACTCTGGCTGGGGGTTGCCGAGGGCTGGTTCCTCCGAGCTGCCAAGGATCTCGCTCAATACGTTCTTGGCCCACTTCATGTGTGAGGCCTGGGAGTGGCGCTTGGCCTCCTCTTCTGTGCTCCAGGCTTCCCTTATACAGATTTGGATGGCCGAAGCTTCCTCTGGGCTCATCACTCCAGGGTCATTCTGGTCAGAGGTGGCTTGGTCAACGACAGGGATCCCATGGTGGTGGTACTCTCCTCTGGGATGTGAAGATGGACCTATCTCTGGTTCTGTCCTCCTCCTGTCTGTTGGGTCCCTCTCTCTTGTTTCTGTGTACTCTTCATCTCTTTCTCTCCACTCTTTGAGGAGTTTTTCAGTCTCAGAGTTCCTCCTTTGCTTTATCTCAGCGTATGGGTTCTCCTCCATGACCTTCAGTCGTTCTCCGCTCTCTCGTTCTAGGATGGTGTGACTGACGTCCACTATGGAGCTCTCTTCTGTGTCTGTTCTCTCCTCCTTTGGCACATGGATCTCATCCCTCACAATTTTTCTCTCATCCTCTGCCCCTTGGTCTCCATCTCTGGAAGGGTTCTCATGAGGGAGGTGTGTGATGTCATCACTGTCCCTATGACCATATCCAGTATTTTGATTGGTCCGCTCTGATTCCATGTCACCCAAGACTGCTGTCTGATTGGGTTTTGACCTGGGCAGTGTTTGTCCAATCACACAGAATACATAGGTGGGTTGCTTCTTCCCCTTTCCATCATTCACCTCTCCCACCACTGCATCATCCTTTTGCTCTGTCCTCTCTTCTGTTCTTTCTCTCTCTCTTTCATGTCTTCTCCCTCCACCTCTCTTCATCTCTCCCTCGCTCCCCTGAAAGCTAACAGGTTGCCTGGTAACATGAATAGCAACCCCAACTTCCAAGAATTCCTTGCAGTCCTCAAACTCCTCTTCTCCACCACTAGACACAGTGATAAAGCCGTCCTCAGAGGAAGGGATTCTATCCCTCCCTCCTTCCCACTCTCTATCACTTCCTCCATCGCTCTCGAAGAGTGTATATCTATCACTTCCTCCTTCTTCCTCTCTGTCACCCTCTGTGTTATCTGTCACATTCTCTCTCTCCGTCTCACTGTCCCTCTGCCAGTGTTCCTCTCTCTCTCCATCGCTGTAAGTCTGGTGTTCCTCTCCTCTGCTATAACTCCTCCAGGCTTCTGTCTCATCGTCTTCATCTACATTTAACCCTCTCTCCAAATACCTCTCCCTCCCTCCCTCCCTCTCAGCTTCTCTCTCTTCGTCTATGGACTTTCTTTGTTCCACCGACCTATCCTCTTGTCCTTCTCCCTCTGTCTTCCTCTCTTTATCTCTGCCTGTCCTTTGTTCCACAGATCTGTCCTCTTCTTCACTTCTCTCTCTCCATCTGTTAGTGTGCCTATCACTTTCTCGCTCTATAACATCATCCTCTAAAGAGGAGTCTTTGTTATATCTGACTTTCTGTGGTTCTAACCACATCTTCCTCTGCTCAGGGCGCTTTGGTATCGTCTCTTCCTTTCCTTCTTCTCTCCCCCTCACTCTATCTGGTCTCTCTCTTTCACTACACTCTCTCTGCCCCCTGTCCACATCTCCCTCTGACTCCTTCTCTTCATGACTTTCTCTTCCTCTTCTCCATTGTCTTTCCCTCTCTACGTCACTGCTCCAATCTCCGCTGCTCTGGACTCGTGGTGGCACCCTTGGGGCTGTCTCGCTCAGCGATCGACTAGCTCCGTCTGCTCCTCCCTCCCTTTTGAGATCTGTCTCTCTGTCCCTCTTCTCCCTGCGTCTCCTCTCTTCATCCTCCCCCTTGGAATATCTCTCCCTCTCTCTGAATCTCTCTCCATCCATCCGCTTCCCTCTCTCTCTTACATTGGGCTGTGTTCCCACCCTCACTTTCTCTAGGTCCCTCCTTTCCCTTGGTCTGTCCTCTCGCCTGCCCCCTTCTCTCACCTCATCCCTCTCTCTCTCCACTTCCCTCACTTTTCTCCTGTCCCTCTCTCTGTATCTCTCCATGTCACCCTTTCCATCCCTGTCCCCTTCCCTAACTCTCTGTCTATAAGCATCTCTTCTTCCATCCCTCTCTCTGTATATCTCCCCCCCTCTCCATTTCTGTCTCTCCTTCTCTTTCTCCCTCACTCTATCCCATGCTGCGTTCCCCTCAGTGTCCCCCTCACTTTTACTGTGCAGATGTTTCAGTTCTCTTCTGTTGTCATCTCTCACTCTCTCTTTCCTCTTCTCTCCATCACTGTCTCCCTCACTCCTGGTGTTCCTCTGTCCCTCGGTATTTCCTTCCCTCCTTCCATCCCTGCCCTCTCTATCCGAATAGTTCTGTGAATCTCCCTCTCTTCTTCCATCCTCTCTTTCTCCCTGCCGGAGTTTTGACCTCTCTCTTTTGCTCCATAGGTCATTACCCTTTGAATCCCTCTCTCTTCTCCTCTCTCTGAAATCTGGCTCCGCTTCCCTCGCTCTCTCCCTCCGTCTCACGGTCTTATCCTCCATGGGCTTTCCTCCATTTTTCTCTCCTTCCTCCTGTGCCCTGATTCTCTCCTTCTCCCTCTCCCTCTCTCTGTGCCTTTGGAAGTCCCTCTCTCTGTGCCTTTGGAAGTCCCTCTCTCTGTGCCTTTGGAAGTCCCTCTCTCTGTGCCTTTGGAAGTCCCTCTCTGCTTCTCGATACCGCTGTATCTTTGCTGCTGTCTCTCGTTCTCTCTCCCAGTCGTCCATCTCTGTTCCCTTCAGTCTCTCCAATTGTCTCATTCCTTCTTTCCCCACATCTTCCTCCACAAATGCACTCATTCTTCTGTCTCTCTCTTTGCTATGTTTTACCATTCTAGGAAACGTGTCTCCTTTCATTCTCTCCTTTTCTCTGTCTCTGTGGTTCCTGATCTCCAGATTTGAAGTAGGTCTTCCATTGGCACGTTTCTCTCCCGCTCCCCCCCTTTCTCCCTCTCTCCATTCCCTTTCCTCCTCTCTCCCTCTGGATATGGGGGAACAGTCCTTCTCTCTGTTCCTCTCTCTTGGTCCGGGTTCCATCTCTTTTCTTCTATTTCTTGTTTTGTCTTTCAATCTCTCCATTTCTCTTTCTCTCCTCCATTCCTCCTCTTGGATCCTCTCCCTCTCTCTGTCTGTCCGGGCCACAGTTCCAGGTCTGGGACTTGTTTCGCGGTAGATCTGGCTGATTGGCTGAGGGTTCCGGTAGGAAGCGCTTTGATTGGATGGATCAAATGTATCAAAGGGAGTCAGACTGGGACGTTTGGTCCCCATGGTAACATACTTTTTTTTAGAACCTGAAAGACGGTAATATTCATTAATGTATAATTAATCACAATCTGGACATTCTGCAAGGATACTGCTACAATCAATAGAATCGCTTGAAGTAGAAACACTTTCAATCACTAAATGGAGATAAAGGAATGTTGAGATCAATGAAAATGGAAGGTTAACAACAGCATTAGGCCTATTGTGGTCCTCAAACACTGAAGCTCAATAGTGGCCTAGTGTCTTTACCAGCCCTGACCAATGCTTCACTATTATTTTATTCAAATAGGAAGTAAAAAAAAATGGAAATGACAAAAAGGTGAAAATACTGTAACTATAATACAACACAAGTCCAATGTGTTATAACTGTAGGTGTTATGATGATAAGAATCACAGGCAACAATGTGTTTATGCGATCAGTTTGAGACCACAGCATCACAACCTTTAGTCAGACAACAATTAATAGCCAACCCACAAAAGCCAACCCTGTAATTCAATACACTTTAACTCAATGGATTCTACTGCTAACTGCTTGAGTTAATTTAAAGGGAAAATCCACTCAAAAACGATCTTTTCCCTTTAAGCACCAAGTACATATACAACAACAGAGCCAACAGCAAAGTGTTGTAGATAATGACAGAAACAGCCTAGCAGATTATGTGACACCTGGGAACACTGATTTACTGAACGCAGCACAGCACACGTCTGCATAGCACTGTCCACATAACAACGCTCAGCACACGTCTGCATAGCACTGTCCACATAACATCGCTCAACACACCAACTAACCCTAAAACAGGACTCTCTTACACACAATGAAAACACATGTAACACATAAACCACTAGACAAATTAGCCATGAATCAATGTTAGAACTGTAGAATGACTGGTAGATCAGTAGAGAAACACAGTAAAGAGATCTAAGGGACTCACCTGAGTTTAGTACGCTAGAGATGTCCAGTCTCCCTTCTGTCCGCAGCTCTCAGTTAGTTCAGTAGTGTGAACTAACGATGATTGCACAACACAAGCAATCCACCTTCCTCTCCAGATCTGCTGGGGGGGGGGGGGGCGTCAAAATGGCAAACAAAGTTCTATTTCAACTTTGATCCAATCCTGACCCTCTGTCTCTCTCCGCATCTGTTTCCTTCTCGGTCTGTCTGTCAACCTCTCCCCTCTGCTCTTCTCCCTCTTGCTGTTTCACCCCTCCTCCCTCCTTCCCTGCTCAAATTCCCAAACAAGTCTGAACAGATTGACACTTATCTTCCCCCTCCTCTTTTTGTCTCTGTCTTGTCTTCACAGCCGCTGTTAATGAACAGAGAAATCTGGACAAAGCAAATAAAGGCTGCGGACTGTATCTCACAAATCAATCTGTTCTCCTTCCTCCAACACTGACGTGATCAGTTACTGTTGACCCCGAGATAAAGCTCGCTGACTCACTATCTCTCTCTCACTCTCTCACTCTCTCTCCTGCTCCATTCCTCTCTCACCAAATACAGGAAGTACACCTCCTGGGTGTCTCTCCCTTGTCTGTGATTGGTTGATGCAGGATTGCCGGGTGTGTCTGCATAGCACACTTAAGGCAGGTAAGGGTTGTAGATTCTAGAATCAAGGAAGGGGGAAGGGAGGCAAAGAGGAGTGAGAACACACTCACACAGTGATTCAGCAAACAAACCACCAACACAGCCTACAGCAGGCTTATAAAAACTTCCCTAACAAATCATGGAGAAGTAGAAAATTGGGAATGGAAAGCTAGTTCTTCAGATCACAGTAACAGGATTGGGCAATGACAGAAAAGGAAGAAGGACTTATATATATGTCAGCTGTACTGTCAGTGCTGCTAGGGCCAGGAGTTTACCCTGACCACGTGACCTAATTAGGAAACCTTGGAGCCCGAGTCATTACAAATACCAATTATTTAAGTATGTAAACAGAGTATTTTTATTAACCATGAGGAATTACTGGAATCTATAAGATCACTAAATCATGTAAATCCATAAGATAACGTGTCAGATAGATGTATTGTAATGCTCCTTTCCTCTGGTATTTTCAGGCCTGGGGTTCAATGAGGGTGGGGTGTCAGAGTGGAGGGAAGCTACACCCCCTCAGGATGGGAGACAGCAATCAATGGCAATTGAATGATGAAAACAATTTTTTGGGGGAAAGAAACTAATCATCGAGTCTGTTGAAAAATATTTGTGGAGAAGAAACTGTATTGTCACATCTGTCCGTTCCACCTGTAGATAATCCTATTGTACCCTCATCCCAAGATCAAACATACCTGGAGTGCATACACTCTGTTTAAACCAATAAATGAAGTGGTGGGCTACCTCTAATCCTTTCATGTAAATGCATGAAGGAGGATGCTAATTAGGTTAGTGACAATCAGACAGAGAAAACAGGTTTGGACTATATCACCATCACCATCACCACTCCACACAGTGATCAGTGAAGAAACATTGTTGATCCTGGAACATACTTTTGTCTATTCCATTGTGAGCTTGATGCAGTTATTTCACTGTCAGCTGAGTTGAGGTTCCTCTGAAGAGTGGGAAGAATGGTAATCATGTTGAATTTAGTAACACATTCAGCCATGGTAGACATCTATGTGACTTACCCCTACATCAAACATCTCTCCTGTTTTAAACTGTGTGTATGGTATCAGACCTCTGATCTGTGTGATGATGCACATGACTGGTCCATTCAGGCCTTAAACATAGTATGTATAAA
Organism: Oncorhynchus masou masou; assembly: GCF_036934945.1. Classification (NCBI taxonomy): domain Eukaryota; kingdom Metazoa; phylum Chordata; class Actinopteri; order Salmoniformes; family Salmonidae; genus Oncorhynchus; species Oncorhynchus masou. The sequence continues at coordinate 76,911,798 of NC_088240.1, read as the reverse complement.
TAAAGACAGACAGCCTTATTGTATTTTAGATCCTATATCAACTATATCATCCTAAACCTATATCATCTTTTAAGCTTCTGCTACTCTGTTTATTATCTATGCTTGGTCACTTTAACTCTACCTACATGTAAATATTACCTCAATTCCCTCGACTAACTGGTGCCCCCCACATTGACTCTGTGCAAGTGCCCGCTTTATATTGCCTCGCTATTGTTATTTTACTGCTGCTCTTTAATTATTTGCTACTTTTATTTTTTACTTATCTATTTTTAACTTAACACCTATTCTTCTTAAAACTGCATTGTTGGTGAAGGGCTTGTAAGTAAGCATTTCACTGTGAGGTCTACACCTGTTCTATTCAGCGCATTTGACAAATACAATGTGATTTGATTTGATTTGAAGCTGTGCATTGCTGAAGCCATCAATGTTGTTTCACTGATTTACACTGGCTAAAGTCATGGGAAAACACGAGAGAATGGCGAAGGTTTCAATTCAGAACATCACTTACTGTGTGATGTTTGTTCGTTCTTGCCACCCTTACCAAGCACTTCCCAACTACAAATTCCCAAATCAGCTGACAGTGTTGTGAAGCCGTCAAGGGAGGAACATGACCACTACTGTGCTGTTTCACAGCAAGCGAAACGAGGAATCGGGAGAAAGAGAGCGCGCTTGTTTGAAATGGAAAAGCGTTGCGGTAGCTATTGATAAAGAAGAACATCAAGACAAAACAGCTGCTTTACAAGCGGGATGCACTGTTGAGTGCTACATCCAGAGGGGTTTGTGCTGAATGTTCAGAGATTGTTACAGACAGTTAAATGGCGTACCTTGACAAGGCAAGAACAAGATGTATGTCAGAAGTGTAGTATTATCAAATCAAATGTTATTTGTCACATGGGCCGAATACAACAGCTGTTACCTTACCACGAAATGCTTACTTAAAAGCCCTTAACCAACAATGCAGTTCAAGAAATAGAGCTTGGAAAATATTTACTAAATTAACTTCAGTAAATAGTAGGACAATAAAAGTACACAACAATAACGAGGCGATATACAGGGGGTACCAGTACCGAGTCGATGTGCAGGGGTACAGGTTAGTCAAGATAGTTTCCACATGTAGGTTGGGGTAAAGTGACAATGCACAGATAATAGACAGCTAGTAGCAGCAGTGTAAAAACAAATGGGGTCAATGTAAATAGTCCAGGTGGCCTTTGATTAATTGTTCAGCAGTCTTATGGCTTGGGGGTAGAAGCCTTTTGGACCTAGACTTGGCGCTCTGCTACTGCTTGCTGTGCTGTAGCAGAGAGAACAGTCTGACTTGGGTGACTGGAGTCTTTTTTCTGCCTTCCTCTGACACCGCCTAGTATAGAGGTCCTGGATGGATCTGGGACCCATACCAAATCTTTTCAGTCTCCTGAGGGGGAAAAGGTGTTGTCGTGCCTCTTTGTGATTGCTTTGGTGTGTTTGGATCATGATAGTGTGTTGGTGATGTGGACACCAAGGAACTTGAAACTCTCAACACGCTCCACTTACAGCCCCGTCAATGTTTCCTGTAATCCATGATCATCTCCTTTGTTTTGCTCACATTGAGGAAGAGGTTGTTGTCCTGGCATCACACTGCCAGGCCTCTGACCTCCCTATAGGCTGTCTCATCATTGTTGTTGATCAGGTCTACTGTTGTGTCGTCAGCAAACTTAATGATGGTGTTGGAGTCGTGCTTGGCCACGCAGTCGTGGGTGCACACGGAGTACAGGAGGGGCCTAAGCACGCACCCAAATGGGCCCCGGTGTTGAGGATCAGTGTGGCAGATGTGTTGTTGCCTACCCTTACCACCTGGGGGTTGCCTGTCAGGAACTCCAGGATCCAGTTGCAGAGAGAGGTGTTTAGTCCCAGGGTACTTAGCTTAGTGATGAGCTTTGTGGGCCCTATGGTGTTGAACACTGAGATGTAGTCATGAACAGTATTCTCACATAGGTGTTCCTTTTGTCCAGGTGGGAAAGGGCAGTGTGGAGTGCGATTGAGATTGCGTCACCGTAAGGAGACTTATACTTGGAATACAGAGGAGGAATGGAGGGAAAAAGAGAGGTAGAGGAGGTCTAAGAGGGGGAGGGAGGAAGATGGTGAGCTTGAGTCGGTTAAAAATGGTGTAAACTTCTTTTGTTTTGATGTTAAGTCTTTGCCCGACAAAGTGACGTTAGGATATATAAGTTATCCTGTATGAGCTTTTATTTGGAATACATTACGTTGTTACAGGTGTCAAGCTTATGGGCATATGGCAACATTGTGTAGGAGGAAGGTTCCTAGGTGTGAGAAGTGTGCAGAAGGGCATGAGACAAAGGAATGTGTGGCATTGGGGAAAGTAGTGGTATGTGTTAATTGTAGGGGTGCCCATGGGGCTGGGAATCAGAAATGCCCCGAGCGATGGAGGCAGATTGAGGTTTCCAGGATTAGAGTAGTGCAGAAGTTGTTATATGCTGAGGCAGTGAAGAAAGTACTGTAGAGGAAGATGGGTCAAGTGGGAGGGATCCTAAGAGGAGTGGTTCTGAGTAGAAGATCTGTACCTGTACATAGGGATAAACCAACAAGTAAAATGTTTCAGTAAGATTGGATGTTGGTGATTTTATAGCACTGGTTATCAACTGTACTGCATTGATAGAATGTAAAGTCGCAGAAAATTGAGGTTGTGGTGGCAGCTGCAGAGAGGTAATTGGGTGTGCAAGGTTTGATGTCAGAATAGTTACAGGGTGTGTTAAGTGTTGGTGTCCCATCCTTTCAGGCTGTTGGCTTGAAGTAGGACTAAATATATTTAAATAGTGGAGAATGGAATTTTTAGGGGAAAAAAATGTAGTACTTTTTTGTGAGTTTAATGTTAGATGGTAGGGTATTTGTTTGTTTTTTTCCCAGGCAAAGTATAAAGGAGTTATACTCCAGTCTAGTAGATGGCGGTAATGCAACATTTATTGGATGCCAACCGCGGTTAAACTTAATCGATGAAGAACAGGGTAGTGAAGAATCAACTCGTTCCGCTCGTTACAACTACAGTCACTTGCTTTGGCAATGTGAACTTATGTTTCCCATGCCGAAGGAGGCCAAGATGGCGGCTTGAACAGACGCTTTTTTACCGAGCTCCGCACCAGACTTCAGAAAGATTGTAAAAAAAAAAAATTAAAAAAAGTTTACAGTCACTACTATAATTTTTTTTATTTGTTCAAGATATACAAACTTTCCTGTGACTGGAATAAGAATTGGATCATTTATTTTGGCATGTCCATGTGAAATTGTGACAAAAAAAGAAAGGAAGAAGTTAGCTGTTCAATTGCTAATCAACAAGAGAGAAACGTGCTTATAGACAACTGTCATAACTACGCTTGGCCTATGGATAATATCATGCTGTTGAAGATGACGAATTCCCCTGTTTACCGGTTACTCCGTGCAAACCTCCACCCTCCAAAAAACCCAACATGAACTCTGACATCGTCCCTGCCCTTTCCTTACTCATCAACTCCAGGTGTGACGCCATTGAGAAAATGGTAGGCGCAAACACCATGGTTATCGAAGGCTTGAAAAAGACTGGAGTTTGCATGTGGTGAAATCAAGGATGTGAAAACGAGAGTGGCAAAAGTTGAAAAAAGTGTAGAAAAGAATAACAATGTCTACCATAGACGTCTCACTGATCTGGAACAATACACAAGAAGATGGAACCTCTACGGCTTGCCAGAGGTGGAGAATGAAGATGTGTGAGGAGAGGCTATCCGCATCTGCCAAGAAGTTATGCCTGCAGAGAAGAACAAAGTTGGTGATGCCATCGACGTTGTGCATCGCCTCGGCAAGAAGCAACAGCACAACGATTCAAGACCCAGGGGTATCATCATCCTATTCACTACCAGATTCTACAGGGATGCTGTCTGGAAAGCTGCTAGGAAGAACGCCTTCAGAGCCATGGTATGTGTTTCACCGAGCATCTCAGCCCGGAGGACATAGAGAGAAGGAACAGGTTTTGGCCAACGGTCAAGAAAGCACGAAATGAGGGAAAGGCTGCTTACTTCATCGGAGGACGAGGCTTCATCAACGGTTCAGAAATCCATATTCCTCCCTAAAATCTCACCAGAAGGAACAGATTGATGGTTTCGGCCATGATATTTTCAATTTCCTTGGATTGATTGACGTTACCTAACAAGCATCAGGTGACTATTTGTATTAGTTTGTTCTTGTATGACCAGAAGGCCTATTGTGTTTAGTAACTTACGAAGAAGACTGAAAGTTGAATTTATTTTGCATGTATACAGTAACTAAGATACTGCTTTAAAGGGCATGCAGGTCTACTCTGACTTTACACAGTTATTGTTCTATTTAGTTATTAATACTTATTTCCAAGTGAAAAAGGTCTTAGGAACATGTAACATTATTTTTTTTTTATATATAATAATCAGTTTTCACATGCGCTAAAATAGTAGTTACCCTTTTATTTAAATTATTATTATTTTGTATTTTATTTCTCATCCTACTACAGTTTAGATTTTTATATAATCTTTGTTGTTTTGTCTTTGTCTATAGTTTCTCTTAATGCTAGGGGGTTACCAAACAATGTGAAGCGCATGGCCTTATTTTTATTTGCTAAAAAGTTTCAAACAGATTTCTGCTTTTTTCAAGAGTCTCACTCGATTTCGGCTGATGCCAACTTCTGGAGGACACAGTGGGGCAACGATATTTGGCTTTCCCATGGATCTGAATGCTCCGCTGGTGTCACTACAATGAAAAATACCTTTTGGTGGTAATATTCTACACTCGGAATGTGACCCCTTTGGTCACTTTACTTGTCTTGTGATCAGTTACAATGACATTAAGCTCCTTACTGTAAACTTCTACGGGTACAACACCAAACATGAGAATGATGAGTTACAATGACATTACGCTCATTACTGTAAACTTCTACTGGTACAACACCAAACATGAGAATGATGAGTTACAATGACATTACGCTCGTTACTGTAAACTTCTACAGGTACAACACCAAACATGAGAATGATCAGTTACAATGACATTACGCTCATTACTGTCAACTTCTACTGGTACAACACCAAACATGAGAATGATGAGTTGCTTGGATCTATAGAGAAACATATACTTCATTGGTTATCTAAATTTCTGAATTCGTAATTATTGATAGGAGGGGACTTTAACATTACTATAGATAATTCAACTGATAGATGGCCCCCAGGTAGGCCAACCAATCAGAATTTGTGTTTAATTCTTTTTATAGAAAAGTTTGATCTTACTGATATATGGAGAAATAGGTTTCCAGCCAACAGGCTCCAGACAATCCAGAATAGATTTTTGGCTTATATCCAAATGTATTGATAGTGAGTGTGTTAATAGAAATATTTGTACTACTCCCCTCACAGACCATAGGGCTATTTACATTGATATCAAAATATTTACCCCTGATACTAACCTTGGTAGAGCATCTTACTGGAAGCTAAATAGCTCGTTATTAAATAATGATATAGTTAAGTTTGAGGTTAAAGATCTGCTTTCACACTTTTGGGAAAAGGCTTGTGAAGAAAAATCTTATTTCAAGAACTGGGAGCTGCCTCCCGGGTGGCGCAGTGGTTAAGGGCGCTGTACTGCAGCGCCAGCTGCACCACCAGAGACTCTGGGTTCTTGCCCAGGCTCTGTCGTAACCGGCCACGACCGGGAGGTCCGTGGGGGCGACGCACAATTGGCCTAGCGTTGTCCAGGTTAGGGAGGGTTTGGCTGGTAGGGAAATCCTTGTCCTTGTCTCATCGTGCACCAGCGACTCCTGTGGCGGGCCAGGCGCAGTGCGCGCTAACCAAGGTTGCCAGATGTATGGTGTTTCCTCCGACACATTGGTGCGGCTGGCTTCCGGGTTGGAGGCCGCAGTGCGGCTTGGTTGGGTTGAGTATCGGAGGACGCATGACTTTCAACCTTTGTCTCTCCTGAGCCCGTACAGGAGTTGTAGCGATGAGACTAGATAGTAGCCACTAAAACAATTGGATACCACGAAATTGGGGAGAAAAAGGGGTAAAAAATAATAATAAAAAAAGAACTGGGAGCTCTTTAAATTTGAGGTGTCCAAATACTTTAGAAAATATGGTAGTAATCTTGCTGAGACCAGAAGAGCTGAGGAGGAAAAGGTGATTCATTAAGATAACTTCCCCAGTCGGCCTCTCGGGGGAGGAAAAGGGGTAAAAAATAATAATAAAAAAAGAACTGGGAGCTCTTTAAATTTGAGGTGTCCAAATACTTTAGAAAATATGGTAGTAATCTTGCTGAGACCAGAAGAGCTGAGGAGGAAATGGTGATCATTAAGATAACTTCCCTTTCTCAGAGGTCCCCAGTCGGCCTCTCGGGGGAGGAGAAGATGGAACTGATTAAGTTACAAAATAAACTGGATAATATGTATAGATTAAAAGCAATAGGAGCCTTTATTAGATCTTGGAAAAATGGATTGAGGAGGGAGAACAGAATTCATCCTATTTCTTTAGGCTTGTGAAATTTCACTCTACAAATAACACTCCATAAGTTAAACATTGATGGTGTTATTACAGATGACCAAAAATGTATCGCTAAATACTGTAGCAATTTTTACTGAAAATTGTATTGCTCTACGTACTGTCAGGAATCCACAGATATGTTTTTTAACTCACTGAAGAATGTTCACTATCGGTGATATAGAATCTAAATAGTGTGATGAACCCATCAAAGTTGAAGAGATTATAGTCTATCAAACATCTAAAGAACGATAAATCACCAGGTGTTGATGGAATTACATCAGAATTTTACAAATTATTTTCTGAACAAGTAGCTCCCTTCCTATTTGAAGTGTTTTCAGAGAGTATTAAAAACAATGTTCTCCCTCTTACAACGAGTCAGGTGTTAATAACACTGAGCCTAAAAAAGAAGTGCTGCTCATCGATAACTGGCGTCCAATTTGTCTTCTTAGTAATGACTAAGATATTAGCCTACTTGCAAAAATAATTAAAGACGTCCTGGATGCAATCATTGATGAAACACAGTCTGGCTTTATAAGGAACAGACACATTTCTAACAATATCAGACTAGTATTAGACATACTTGACTACTCAGACCTAATAACCCAGGATAGCTTCATATTATTTTTAGATTTTTATAAAGCATTTGACACAGAGCATCAGTTCATCTTCCACTCCCTTGAACGACTTGGCTTTGGAGATTTTTTTCTGTAAGTCTCTTAAGACTCTCTATACAAATGGTAACCGCTCTATCAAATTGAAATAAGGGCACCTCACCGAGATTTGAGTTAAAGAGAGGACAACCTTGCCTAATTCCTATCTCTCCATACCTGTTTTTATTCATCACCCAACTTCTTACAAATTCTTTAAACAATAGTCCTGTACAAGGTATTTCCATAGCTGGTAAAGAAATTATTATAAGCCAGCTGGCTGACGATACTACACTTTTTCTGAAAGACGCTAAACAAATTCCCATATCGATCAATGTGATGCAATCATTTTCCAAAGCATCTGGTCTATATTTTAACATGAATAAATGTGAACTCATAGCTGTCAAAGATTGTGTGACACCTTTATATTATAGCTTTCACCTGGTCAGTATGTAATTGAAAGACCACGTGTTCCTAATGTTTTGTACAATCATTGTAAATATCACAAGGCAGGTGTTTTTTCTCAGTAGTCCTACTACAGCGTTAAAAGTGCAGCACTCGTTTACTGCTTTTATCGGTGTCATTGTGTCCAAATCAATTTGTTCGGCAGTGAATCAGTCATGTAGTGAAACAGACCAAATAAGCCTTACAAAGTATAGTATTTTAATCGTTTTCCATTATATATTTTCCCCAGGTGTCCATGTCCACCCCACACACAGCAGCGTCTGTGCGGCTGTTCGTTCTGGCTGTTCAGCTGGTCCTGTTGGTGTGTGGAAGCCAGGCCAGTGACGACACCAAGAGGTGTAAGCTGTTCTCTGAGTCCCCGGCAGAACTGAAGGTCCTCAGTCTTCTAGAACCGCTCACTAACAAGACGTAAGGAATGACTGTTTTAGAAATGGAAAACATAAAAATATCCGTGGTATATCCTATTGCTTTACCAGGTGAGGGGTATCAAAGCAAGGGTTGTCAGCAAAAAGTAAGACCACACACACTGACGTCCATTGCTTGGGGAGGTGAAATTATACTTTGTCAGCTGTCACAGAAATTAGCTTTGCATGATGGTATAAAAAGGTTATTGTTCAGCAGTCAGGAGGCCACATTAAGCTTGGAAACTCCCTTAGGTTTAATTTTCCAGAGATTGTTCATTTTAGTCTAAATCACTCATGTAACATCACACGTAACACTTATACAAGGTAACGTTACGACAGTTTTTTTCCCACAGTTCCCTTGGTTACAGTTTCTCTGTGGCGACGACAAGCAGCAAGGAGAGCTACACGTACCAGTTCCAGGTGTGTGGGGATGCGGGGAAAACGGTAGGAGCTGGACTCGTTCAGATCGACCATACGGAAAAAGAAAGTGAGACAGTGCTTGGCCTGTACACTGCAACACAGGCTATCGGAGGAAGTAAGAATGTCCGGTTCTTTATCTTTTCCTTTGAAAAAAATCATGTGCCGGTCTTATCAGTGTGTTACGGTATATTATAGTATCTCTGTAAGTCAGCTCTAGCATGACCAGATATAGTGATGCCCTTTCTCTGTCCCCTTCCATCTCTCTTGCTCTCTCGCTCTCTGCTACCCATCACCCCCTACAGGTGACTGGGTGATGTTGATCTACAGCAACGGCACCAGGTATGACGGCCACTGTTCCAGGGAGATGAGGAAAGCCATTGTCATGATCTCCTGCAACAGAGGAGTGGAAATGGTGAGAGAGGGAAGGGAGGGTTTGGATCACTGTGGTGTGGTGATTTGACATGCCTCTCTCCCTGTTACACATTGACGCACACCTCTCTACATCCCCTCCTATCGTCCTCCCTCTTGCTCAAACCTCTGTCTTTCTCTCTCTCTCTCCCCATGTATCTCTTAGGGGAAGCTGGAAGTGGTGTTGGAGGGACAGGGACTGTTTCTATCTGTTTGAACTGGACTCCAGTGCGGTCTGTCCCGCTCTGCCATCCCAGCTCAGTGCAGGCTCCATAATACTCATCATGTTAGTACTAAGATTATGCATCCTTCCTGACTACAGAAATACTCAGACTTATCCCCAACCCGCTGGCTCACACGCAGGGTAGCAACCAAAGCTCTCCATTTCTCTCTCCAACAAATACTCAATACCCTATGAAATGGACTTGTCATTTGCTCACAACAGACAAAGCTACAAGACCAAGTAAAATGGATCATATTTACATATTTATTGGTATTCATTATGATAATGGTCTCTTATTTCTTCAACGCTTAACACAGCAGAACACCAGAATAATTATCACTGTGAATCATTGTGATGTTTGTTCATGTGTCAATTAATGGGATGGGTTTCCAACTGGGGATTTGACACCCTTTTAAAATGTTTATTCATTCCTCTGTCCCAGTGGGTTCGTCCTCTTGTCAGTGTACCTCATTTGTGGATTCCTCTACCAGCGGTTGATTGTCGGGGCCAAAGGGTTGCAGCAGTTCCCCAACTATGTCTTCTGGACGGAGGTTGGCAACCTGGCAGCGGTGAGTGTTTGTAGAAGTCACATCACTGTCTAACGTCAGGCGGCATCATTACTACGTGAAGCTCATCCCTCAACCATTCTGTCTTGTAGGACGAGGACCTAATCGGGAAAAAAATCTAGTTTTTGTTCATCCGCCTAACACTAATTTCGATAATCGCTCCTCTCTTGGTAGCTATGACGTACTGGCTACTACGGCATATCCTGCTCGCTCAGTTGAGCAAACTTGCTCCAGCTAGCTGCCCAGTGCAAGGTGTTTGAATGGCCATACAGTAGCTAGTTTGCCAGCTTATTGATGAGGTACGGCAGCAAAGTTCTGGGACTGTTCTCAGAAATCAGCATGTATCTGACTCGGACAAATAGCACTGTGCCTCGCTACTTTGGAACATTAGGCCAAAGCGATAATGTCCCAGAGAGCAGTCATCTGTGCCTTAGAACTCTGCGCGCTAATCACGGCAGAACAGATATCATAAGCTAATTTATCCATTAGCTGGAACTTCACTACACTAGCTAGCTATTCAGCATGGCGTGTGTGAACTGGCATTATTAACATTCCTGCCTTTCATTTCATATGGATTGATTTGAGACTGGTTCAGTAAGCAGACAGCTAGCAAATTTCTGTGTACATTTCGAATTTCATATACTGATTCTACCACCACAAAATACCTAGATAGAAAATTAGCTAGTGAAGACTTGCTCATGAAAAAACATCAATATTAGCTACAGGTTTGTTTTTGGTCAGATTAACTCTGACTCTTTTGAAGGTGAAAGGGGTTTTAGTGGACGATGTCACCTTGGTAACATCTTCAAGCTCCTTTCTAGCTATGAGTGTCTGTGAGTTATCAGATAGCACAACGGCCATCTGCACTGAACTATCTGACGTGAGACTATGGGCGTCACACATCTCTCTGGTACAATCCCAAACCAAACCCTTTCCCCTACGAGTGTTTTAGGTTGGAAGAGGTTATATGGGTTGATTTGGGATTCAGGGTCTGTTGAAGGAGGGTATATGGGTTGATTTGGTATTTTAGTGTCTATGTTTGGGGTGGCAGGTAGCCTAGTGGTTAGAGCATTGGGCCAGTGCTCCTGAACAAGGCAGTTCCTAGGCCGTCATTGTAAATAAGAATTAGTTCTTAACTGACTTGCCTAGTTAAATACATTTTAAATCAAAATAAAATGTTGGAGGGTATATGGGTTGTTTTGGGATTGTGTCTATGTTGAAGGCAGCATTTATGCATTACTTGAGGACACTTCGCTGTTCTTTTGAGGGCTGGGATTGGCTGGTCAGTCATAACTCTTCTCACTCTCTCTCCCTCACCCTCAGGATGGATGTAATTTTGTGTGTAGGACACAGGGCCCCGAAGAGGAACCTCCCACATACAGGGGTGTGTCCACGGAGCCAGAAGAGAGGGATGACCACTTGCTTCCCATGTGATCTGATGTCAGTAGTGGGAGGGATCTATCCCGTGTGAAGCTTTTGACACTTCGGATAGATATTGCCCTTAGGCACAGATCTAGGATCATCACTTACTCTCTCCAAGTCCGGAGAAACATAAAACTGAACTCAGTTAAGTGTCTAGGCGCAACTTCATCCTAGTTCATTTTGACAGTTTCAGGGATGAGTTTAGAGGTGGGCACACTAGTTTATGGAAGGCTGGAGGATCTATGACTCCTAAACACTTAGTTCATTATATTATATGGTAAGTCACCTGCCCTGGTTTGCATGGCCCAGGCGTCATTATTTGGAGGTGGCAACAAAAACCTGGATACGCTTTCTTTTTTTTCATGTACTGGAGTGGCCACCTCTGGATGGAGAGTGACGTCTCAAACAGACTCTGTTACATCTGGTTCATCTGGCACAATAGGTGTCGTTACTAGTTAACACTGCCACAAAGTCATGAACCTCGTCTATTTCTACAATTTAAAATCAGATTTTTAAACCTAACTAACCTTAACCACACTGATAACCTGATGCCTAAGCCTGACTTTTAAATAACATTTCATTAATTTTCATGATAGAGCCAATTTGACTTTGTGGCTGTCTAATCTAGTGGAAACCGTAAGGCCTTTCTGACGTGTTAGTGCTGACACAATGCAACCATAGGAACAGCTTCGAATATGTGACTACTTATTTCAGTAGCTGATGGCTGTGTACTGACTCGTAGGTCACACTTTATTTGAAGGTCTGCTTATACACTGCTTAGAATAATTTTTCCATGGTAATATTACAGTAAGTGAATACGCAGGCTTTTGTTCATGATTTATATGCTTACAGGTCATTGTAATTAAATGGTTTATACATTTAAAATGGTTAGATATATTTACGATTGTTAAGAAATAATAAACACTCTTAGCCTAAAGTTTTCGAATGGGTAAAAATATTTAATAACGACCGTCAAATTAATTTGGACCACAATATAGTACAGAGCCATTCCAACCAATGCACTGCTAGACACACACATTCCAATTACCAGTTGGAAGGGTGTTCAAGTGGATAAATCCCAGTCGTATGTGGTAAATACCACCTTCCCACTTGGTTATGAATGCAGCATTAATGATACTGAGGACATTGATGATGATTTTGTAATATAATGCTGTGATTGAACAGGTCCTTCATTTACATTTTACATTTAAGTCATTTAGCAGACGCTCTTATCCAGAGCGACTTACAAATTGGTGAATTCACCTTCTGACATCCAGTGGAACAGCCACTTTACAATAGTGCATCTAAATCACTATTGTGCCCCTGCTAACATTTTTTTCCTTCATAAGGCAACAGAAGGCACTTTGTGTTCAACAGTAAAATGGAGGAACTTAAGTAATTTATATAATCAAGAAAAATACACATTTACTATCTGTGACATGTGGGTGAATGTTTTTTTTTTTTTTTTAATTTTTTTGCTTGTTTGTGGTGTTTTTAGAACCAAACCAGGTCTGGGTTCAATGGATTTGGCCAGTTTGGACTTTGGCTTTAGTTTGTGATGCTATTTGTACTTGCAGATGAAGGGAAGAGTAAAAGAGAATTTGTTTAGTTTGTTTTGCACTTTTGCATCAAAATTAAATATGAATAAAGTGTTTGATTACAGTTCTGAATCTGTCATGTATGACACGTTTTAGTGTGCTGGCGTGTTAGCAGGGGCAATTAACTCCCTAAGCAACACAATGTAAAACATAATAAATATATTTTTATAACAACTGCTCTCTGTATGTACTGATAAAATATGATTCATATTTAACCAATATACAACTGGTAAGGGCTGTTCTAATGCACGGTGTGAAGTGGAGTGCCTGAATACAGCCCTTAGCCGTGGCTGAGAGGCTGGACTGAGGGCTTGTAGGCCTGTTGTAAGGCAGGTCCTCACCAGACATCACAGACAACAACCCACTGTCGCTGGACCAGACAACTGGCAAAAAGTGCTCATCACTGATGAGTCGCAGTTTTGTCTCACCAGGGGTGATGGTTGGATTCACGTTTATTGTCGAAGGAATGAGCGTTAAACCAATGCCTGTACTCTGGAAGGGGATCGATTTGGGGGTGGAGGGTCCGTCATGGTCTGGGACGGTGTGTCACTGCATCATTGGACTGCTTGCAATGACAAGTTCAATCTCAACGCTGAGGGTTACAGGGAAGACATCCTCCTCCTTCATGTGGTACCCTTCCTGCAGGCTCATCCTGACATGACCCTCCAGCATGACAATGCCACCAGCCATACTGCTCATTCTGTGCGTGATTTCCTGCAAGACAGGAATGTCAGTGTTCTGCCATGGCCAGTGAAGAGCCCGGATCTCAATCCTATTGAGCACGTCTGGGACCTGTTGGATCGGAGGGTGAGGGCTAGATTCCCCCAAGAAATGTCCGGGAACTTGCAGGTGCCTTGGTGGAAGAGTGGGGTAACATCTCACAGCAATAACTAGCAAAGCTGGTGCAGTCCATGAGGAGGAGATGCACTGCAGTAGTTAATGCTGCTGGTGGCCACACCAGATACTGATTTACTTTTGATTTTGACCCCCCCTTTGTTCAGGGACACATTATTCTATTTCTGTTCGTCACATGTCTGTGGAACTTGTTCAGTTTATGTCTCAATTGTTGAATTGTATGTTCATACAAATATTTACACATGTTAAGTTTGCTGAAAATAAATGCAGTTGACAGTGAGAGGACATTAGTTTTTTTGCTGAGTTTAGATAAAAATAAATTAAGATTTTCTTTCCAGTTTAATAAGTCATAGTCTAGTCTATCATACTACCACAGTTATTGAGGTTGAGTTTCCCTCTGGAATATGAGGTTGTGGAGGGCTAAGTAGCAGGCCAACACCACCTGGAGTAGGGCCCTCAGCTTGTCTATCTCAGCCTGGACAGAGGGCTCTATCTGCAGGTAACTCCAGCGGAAGTCCCTGGGAGGGTCCCCTCCCTGGTGGTAGTGTCTCACAATCATCACTGCTCTCTTCATCTGAGAACACTTTTCTACCTCCTCGCTATTCAGAATGTACATGTAGGTCTGGACCTAGTAGCTGTACTGGTTACTGTTGGATTTTAGTGACCAGTTTCCCAACCATGTTGCCGGTAGTGCATTTGCATTCGATCACGAGCTGCTCACGTTTCTTCTTTTCAGCCACCTTTCTGTTTTTTCCAGAATTGCCCGTCTGGATTTGTGGCAGGAAGTCCAACCTTCCGCTGAGGAATCCATACTCCACCTTGTTGCCTTTGGTGTATGATGCTGTCCTGGTTCCACCTGACCCGCCCTCTCCCAGCTCATGAAAGAATTTGAGCATTTCCAACTCATCTTCATTCTGGAAGAACATACCGAACCTCCAAGGCCCGGGTGACACTCCGTTCCTCCAAAACAGTGACTTGTCACAATACTCTTTGCTCACAATGTCTTTCACATTCACTCTGGTTCCTTTAGTCACTATCGAAGACACCTCCCCCACCTCCAACCTAGCCCAACTCCTGGTGGGACTGGTGTACATAGCCGGTGTTGAGACAGCCGTATCACTATTCCTCAGCCTGAACCCTCGGCCTGTTTTGGTCTTGTTCTCCCTCCAGTGTTTCCTACTCTGCTCTTTATCATCCTCTTGGTCAAAGAAGAGGAGTTTTATGATTTGAAGGACCTGACCGTTCCTTTTCATGGCCAGAAAGTTTTTAACCTCCCGGCAGCCCAGTCGAGGAACGGCTTTGAACCGGATGTTAAAGTGTTCCAGGTCCGGGATGACGGCCTGGACATCCTGGATTCTGCTCTCCATGTTAGCCAGCTCAATCATCTGTGGGGTTAGGACACCTTCAGGGAGCCTGACGCTCAGTGATTTCATCAGCTGGAGGTAGTCCTGCTGGGTTAGATGTGAGTCTTCTCCTGGTCTTCCACCAACCACAGTGCTATCTCCTGCTTCAACATCTCCTCTCTGTCCTACCTCATCCTCACCCCTCCTCCCAATCCAGCTCCCCCTTCACCTCTTACACCCAAACTTCCATTACATCTCTGACCCACCCCTCTGTTCACTCTTCCTCTCTTCACTATCTTCAGTTCTACTGGTTCTACATCTCCCTGGCCTAGACTGTCTCTATTTGCAGTCCCCCACCTTCCTCTCCCTCGTCTCCCTGGATCTCCGTCCCTTACTTCGAGTTCTTTGCCCCCCCCCCCCTCTGTATTTACTCCATGCTGCTCCTACTCTGCCTCCCACCTTTCCAACACCGGTCTTTGCAACCTTTCCTCCAATATTTTCCTGATCTACTCCCCCTCTCTTTGCTTCTCTTTCCCTTAACTGGAGGTCTTAATTCCTCTCCTCCTTCGGCACTACCTCCTTTTCCCCTTGTCTGTCGCTCCTTCACTCCTCTGTTTCCCATTCTTCCTCTGCCAAAGCTACGATCTCATGTGGAAGCCTGTCATGTTGGCCAGAGTTGCGGTCAGAGACTCTAGCCTCTGTAGTGGATGGAAATGGAAAAATGAAAAGACCAGTTGGGTGGTTTGGTGCTTTGTTGAAGTGACTCACAATCAGACATGCCTCAAAGTAGAAAAGACTGGGATCTACCAGCCCACTATTTCACAATATCCTCTCTCATTGTCAGTTTCTTTTCTCCATGATAGTGGTGTAATCATTGGCATATGCCTAAAAGTTAAAGATATTGAAAAGGCCCCAAAGCAGTTACAAATTAGCAACATATTGTAGGTATTGGTATTTCGAACATCGCACAAATTGCAGGAAAATATATTTTTGCAGGACGTAAAATATCATACGAAATGGATGAAGTTATACACAATTGTGCACAATTTTTGGGGACGTGTTTTGGCTCGTGAGCTCTACCTTCAAAACTACTGGCTGAAATTATACATAATCTTTATTACGCATCTGTTATTCTACAACAAATAATTAGATGGGCTTACTGTTTTCAAGTGGCTTCATTCAAGTCTTCCAGGCCTTTTATTTGGACCCTTGCTGAGAACAGTAGCCTTTCTGAAATGTACTACTGTTGATAGGTCGTTGTGATATGTTGTACTGTACAATTTAGCCTTTGTCAATGGCAGATACTGTTGTTGCTTGAGTCTCCACCTTAGTTTCCACTGCTGTGTGTCATCATGAACTGGATTGTCCTGTTTGGTGTGAGAGCACATCACACACACTCTCTCTCTCTCATGTCAACCTTGTACTTGGAGTTGTGTCTTCAGGTGTGCATGAACTTTATAGCATGTGAGTCCTCTTACTCTCCCTCTGTTTCTTTAAATTATAAAGATTACACATTTGTCCCTTCTATTATGTATAAAATAGCAATAGGAAACAAAATAGGAAACAAATAGACATTCTTCTCAATCACTGAAATAGGTAGGCAAAGCATAGGCATAGCATTTCCCACCTGTAGCACACGCTCCAGCAGGTAAATCTCTCTAGTCACCCCCAAAACCAATTCTTTCTTTGGCCGCCTGTCCTTCCAGTTCTCTGCTGCCAATGACTGGAATGAACCACAAAAAGCACTGAAACACTTATCTCCCTCACTAGCTTTAAGCACCAACTGTCAGAGCAGCTCACAGATTACTGCACCTGTACATAGCCCACCTATATTTTATCCCAAACAACTACCTCTTTCCCTACTGTATTTAATTTATTTTGCTCCTTTACACCCCATTATTTTTATTTCTACTTTGCACATTCTTCCATTGCAAATCTACCATTCCAGTGTTTTACTTGCTATATTGTACAGTGCCTTGCGAAAGTATTCGGCCCCCTTGAACTTTGCGCCCTTTTGCCACATTTC
The DNA here is from genome assembly GCF_036934945.1 of Oncorhynchus masou masou. Classification (NCBI taxonomy): domain Eukaryota; kingdom Metazoa; phylum Chordata; class Actinopteri; order Salmoniformes; family Salmonidae; genus Oncorhynchus; species Oncorhynchus masou. The sequence goes on along the minus strand of NC_088240.1, from coordinate 76,894,909 downwards.
AGGCTTCAAACATAAAGATATAAAACTATTTTTTTGTGAAGAATCAACAACAAGTGGGACACAATCAAGAAGTGGAACGACATTTATTGGATATTTCTAACTTTTTTAACAAATCAAAAACTGAAAAATTGGGCGTGCAAAAAGTTCCATTTTGGTTTCATCTGACCAGAGCACCTTCTTCCACATGTTTGGTGTGTCTCCCAGGTGGCTTGTGGCAAACTTTGAACGACACTTTTTATGGATATCTTTAAGAAATGGCTTTCTTCTTCCATAAAGGCCAGATTTGTGCAATATACGACTGATTGTTGTCCTATGGACAGAGTCTCCCACCTCAGCTGTAGATCTCTGCAGTTCATCCAGAGTGATCATGGGCCTCTTGGCTGCATCTCTGATCAGTCTTCTCCTTGTATGAGCTGAAAGTTTAGAGGAAAGGCCAGGTCTTGGTAGATTTGCAGTGGTCTGATACTCCTTCCATTTCAATATTATCGCTTGCACAGTGCTCCTTGGGATGTTTAAAGCTTGGGAAATCTTTTTGTATCCAAATCCGGCTTTAAACTTCTACACAACAGTATCTCGGACCTGCCTGGTTTGTTCCTTGTTCTTCATGATGCTCTCTGCGCTTTTAACAGACCTCTGAGACTATCACAGTGCAGGTGCATTCATACGGAGACTTGATTACACACAGGTGGATTGTATTTATCATCATTAGTCATTTAGGTCAACATTGGATCATTCAGAGATCCTCACTGAACTTCTGGAGAGTTTGCTGCACTGAAAGTAAAGGGGCTGAATAATTTTGCACGCCCAATTTTTCAGTTTTTGATTTGTTAAAAAAGTTTGAAATATCCAATAAATGTCGTTACACTTCATGATTGTGTCCCACTTGTTGTTGATTCTTCACAAAAAAATACAGTTTTATATCTTTATGTTTGAAGCCTGAAATGTGGCAAAAGGTCGCAAAGTTCAAGGGGGCCGAATACTTTCGCAAGGCACTGTATTTACTTTGCCACCATGGCCTTTTTTTGCCTTTACCTCCCTTATCTCACCTCATTTGCTCACATCGTATATAGACTTGTTTATACTGTATTATTGACTGTATGTTTGTTTTGCTCCATGTGTAACTCTGTGTCGTTGTATGTGTCGAACTGCTTTGCTTTATCTTGGCCAGGTCGCAATTGTAAATGAGAACTTGTTCTCAACTTGCCTACCTGGTTAAATTAAGGTGAAATAAATAAATAAAAAATAAAAAAAGCAAACTTTAATGACACACAAGTATAAAAAAAAGATTGTCAAAGGTATTTTGGGACAGTGATAATTCTTTTTTTGGGGGGGGGGGGCGCTCTTCACTCCAGCACTTTGGATTTGAAATGATACAATAAAGTTCCGACTGTCTGGTTTAATTTGAGGGTATTTTCATCCATATCGGGTGAACCGTTTAGAAATTACCACACTTTTTGTTCATAGTCCCCCCATTTTAGGAGACCTAAAGTATTGGGACAAATTCACTTATATGTGTATTAAAGTAGTCAAAAGTGTAGTATTTGGTCCCATATTCCTAGCATGCAATGATTACATCAAGCTTGTGACTCTTCAAACTTGTTGGATGCATTTGCTGTTTGTTTTGGTTGTGTTTCTGATCATTTTGTGCCCAATTGAAATTAATGCTAAATAATGTATTGTCATTTTGGAGTCACTTTTATTGTAAATAATTATATAATATGTCTCTAAACACTTCTACATTAATGTGGATACTACCATGATTACGGATAGTCCTGAATGAATCGTGAATAAGGATGATTTAGAAAGACGCACAAATATCAGACGCACAAATATCATACCCCCCCAAAAATGCTAAACTCCCCCTTATTGTCATGATGTGAGAAGTTAACATGTCTTGGGGGTATGCTATTTGTGCGTCTGTACCTCTTACTCATCATTATTCACGATTCATTCAAGACTATCCTGGTAGCATCCACCTTATTAATGTATAAGAGAGAATTTGACAGGTGTAAGCAATATGGAGACACCTCTACAATCAGAGGGCAATGTGGAGCTATTGCCATATTACTAACACCTGTCAAATCGTCTTAAATCTCCACAAGTGCATCCGGTGTAGGGTCTAGGGGTCGATTTTAGATTGGGCTACTGTTCCCTCTCTGATGCATCTCAATGACGTATTTTTGGCGCCGGAAAAGGAATGGTAAAGAATGAGAGGGGGCGGGATTTCTCTCATCTGCCTCACCGTTGTTTGCTTCACACAATAATCAGAAAAACATAAAAGATTCCTTCCAAAAGCAAATGCGTAAAACGTTTACGGATAAAAGCTGGATTTTATATTTAAAAGGTAAAAAAATAAAGGTCCAGGACATTGAGGTAAGAGAAAATTTTCACAAAGCCTTGCAATTAACTTATGATCTAGATCTAGCTTGATAACTCGCTAGCTAGCTATGCTAACGTTAGCCAGATGCACTATTGCTGCAATGATCTCGCCTAGGTTTTGTTCTAATTCAACATTGCCAGTCATTGAAAGTAGATTATATAGCTATCTAATATCAAACGCAATTGTCTGTCCTTAATTTTGAATGTCTAATTGAACGTTTTAAACGTTTGGAAGAGCACAGTTGTCCGTCCATGTTCCCTCCTGGCTGCTTCCCTTTCGGTCATCGATCATGTTGACAGCCAGCCGGCCTCCTACCGCCAAGGACAATTCCACCCATTGCATTCGCTAGCTAAGAACTGCAACAACATACAGCAAGATATAGCTTTAGCAGTTATGGCCAGTTAATTTATAGATTAGAACGTGATAACTGGGTAGGGGTCTATTGAGGTCATGTCTGCTACTGAGAAGAGAGATTTCTAGGTAATAAAATTGCTTTGCAATTGTTATGGTATATATTTTCCTATAAGAAAGAAAAAAGTATTATTTGACAGTACTGTAAGATATTACAGTCCATGATTTGATTGATATGTGTTTTGTGCAGAGAGCATGGATGCAGGTGATGACCAGAACACGGGCTCTACCAATGGGAATGCGCCGTCTGCTGGGAACACCCGCCCTCCCCAGATAGCCCACATGTCTCTGTATGAGAGGCAAGCTGTGCAGGTGATTATTTTATTATTATTTTTAAGCCTGCTGCATGAATCATTATCTTTGACAATAGGGTGAATGTCTGCACTGAATGTTGAACTACTAGCCTTGCCTTGAATGACCAGTCAAGAAGAGCATGTGCATACTGGAGGGTTGCTGGTATCAAATCCTAGATGCCATTGCTTGCAGTTGGAGCAAGGCACTTAACACCAGCTCCCCGGGCGCCCAGTGTCGCAGCCCCCCGCACCTCTCCAAAAAATACCTGTATGTGTGTCTTTCGTAGTGGTTGGGTTAAAAGCGGAAGTCAGATTTAGCTTGGACCTTGTGTGTATTTGAACAATGAAGTGATGTTAATCTTAATGAATGATGTTGAGGATGATGGTGGTGATTTGTACTTTCTAGGCCCTTCAGGCGCTGCAGAGACAGCCGAACGCAGCCCAGTACTTCCAGCAGCTGATGCTGCAGCAGCAAATCAACAGTGCCCAGCAGCTTCACAACCTGGCTGCCGTGCAACAGGTAATAATAACGGGTAGCACAACAGCTAATAACACAATGAAAGGTAACAGAACAGGTAATAACAATAACAGTTAACACAACAGGTAATTACACTAATGGGTAACGCAACATCTAATAACGCAATAATAACAGGCAATAACACAATTGCAGGTGACACAACAAGTAATAACACTATTATACCATGGCATTGTTGAATACTTGTTTCTGATGGGCTTGAATGGCATTCTAGAGCATGCATTATATCCCTATAACACACAGTAGAATTCAATGGCTATAGTTCATTCTTGCATGTTCTGTTTGAGCTTCTTTTGAAAGAAAAAGTTGAATTGAAAACATTGGTATTGTTGAATTCGATGTTCATAGCAGCAAGCTAGGTATGACGTTTTGGTTAGCTAAACCTTCAAGTCTGTTTGTTTACTAAGACAACTGTAGCTATCTAGTAAACTTGCTAGCTACTTCAGTAGATGTTGAACACATTTCTACCAGCAAATTAACACATATCTAGCAGCAAATGTGTTCAATTATAGCCATGTTATAAAAGGGATTATCAACTCGGCACTTTGCATTCTCTGGAAAATAATGCAACCCCGTGGGAACGTCACTTCCACTTCGCTAGCGCCTCGTGGAACACACCTTGCACGCTGTTACGAATCCCTTTTGGCCCGACAGTCTAGGGGGATGGTAATGAGACCCGTAACATAACTCATGCAAATTATAATTGTGACAAAGTAAAAGTGAGAACGAAATAACCAGGACAACTGAAATCTACCGTCAAACTCAAGGTTTATTTGAAAACACACGGTAATGGGGGGAGCAGGAAAAGGGGCTGAGCTGGACCCAAGGAAAGAAACAATAAGTATTCAAAAAAAAAACTAAGCTAGACTAGCCTACTTTAACTACAGCTAGCTAACTAACCAAAAATACAGTGGGTGGTCCACCCAGTTCTAACTAGTGTATAACAAAGTCTACCTACGGGTAGTGTATGCCCATGGGCGACTTGTCTTGGTTTCCCATTTTCCCACCAGCAAACAAACACCATAACCAAAACAATACTCACAGGTGATGACAAAGTGCTATGGAGGTGCTCAAACAAAAGAGAGGTTAATACACAAAGAGAGAGTGAAACACAGAGACCTACAGACATGGCATTTATAGAGAGATTGAGCTCCAGAGCAAACAACTGACAGGGTTTTTAAACCAAGGGAAAGGAACTGTGATTGGGTAGGAAAACAGGAGGAGGTGTGTCTTCTGATTGGTGACTGATTGGTGACTGATTGGGGAGTGATGATTTTCATCTGTGAGGGGAGAAGGAGAGCAAATACAGGATACCTGTATCCGTAACACACGCCATTCATTATTTTCCATAGAACACATAGCCCCTCGTTAATTATCCCTTACATAACAGGTAATAACACAATAACAGGTAATAATAACACTAAGCAGAGGAATGCACTGTCACAACGTTCAAAGTTTTTACTTTCTCTTGACCTCTTTCATTTTGTGTTTCTCTCTCAGGCCACCCTCGCTGCTAGTCGCCAGTCCAACTCTCCCAACCACAGTGTCTCCCAAGCAACCACCACTGTAAGTTTCACAGTCAATTCAAATAAAACGTGGCAAGCATTGTTATCCTTAATTGCAGTTTCTTAGCTTCATTCTTTGAGATTCCTCACATATGGTACCGTCAACATTTTCCTCCTTGTCACAGGTCAATCTGAGCACCACCTCTGGGGGAGGGACTATGACCAATCCCCGCCCCCTCGGCCCTGCCACATCAGTGGCATCATCAGCTCTCAGCCAATCAGTGCTGCTGGGTGGGAACTCAGCCGGACAGGGCCAGATGTACCTGAGAGTGAGTTGAATGAGGAGAAGACTGATATTTTTGTCAATTGAGAAGCCTCTTTAAATTCAATAACCTCTGACCTATGAGCCCACAGGTCAACCGCTCCCTCAGGGCACCGCTCGCAGCCTCCCAGCTCATCTTCATGCCTGGTGGCACAGCAACGGCTGCTGTAGCGACAGTTGCACAGCAACAGCCTCAGCAACAACAGGAAGTCCATCCCACCTCCAATGCCCAATCCGACAATGACCAGGTAGTGACCACTTCCTGTTGTGAGAAGCTTTTTTTTTTCAGTCAACAGTTATCTCTGCAATTGAGATTTTGCACAGATAATATTGTTTCTAATTGTTTGCCTTATTTTCTCTTTCCCTCTACTTACTCTCTCAGGTGCAAAACCTGGCTCTCCACTGTATCTCCACTCCCAGAGTGGCCGCAGTGAAGACAGAGTTTCCAGACAGGAGAGATGCAGGTGAAAGGACTTATCTTTCCCTCCAATATCCAGACACAATTCTATATCAATTTGTGTGCCACTAAGATGCAAAGAACCATCTCTCATTCCAACTTTAAACATGCATTAAACTCTCTCCCTTTATCAGCCAACTATTCTCTAAGTCAACAACAACAGCATCCTCAGCAGCAACAGCAGCAGTTCTCTCAGAACACCCAGCAGCAACAGCAACAAATGGCCAACAAACTGACTAGCTACACTCATCCCACTGCTCTCCCCAGTATAAATGTCAAGACTGGAAACCAGCTGAATATGGCCCCAACCGCTGCCACCTCAGTTCCCGCCTCCTCCTCCCCCTCTCCCACGCTCCCTCTCTCCCAGCTCCTCCTCTCCCCCTCAGGCCTATGTCAGGCCCGGGCGGTAACCACGGTTACCCCTGCTGCCACAGTGACGCACATCCTAGTCCCCACCTCCAACGTTCCTACCTCCTCTCAGGGCTACCCCATAGGTTCAGTCGCCCCCAAAACTAACGTCAACACCCAGACCTTGGTGGTGCAGCCACTGCAGCAGTCCAACACTAACTTGGACAAGGTGAGCCACAGCTCTGGCCCTGTGCACATACAGGCCAAAACCTCACAGGGTCACCGCTTACCTGTCCAGCTTTCCCCACGCCACCCTCCACCTATCCTCCCGGCTCCGCCCAACACTGGTGGCCACCACCCGCCCCATGTCCCAGTCCAGCTGGTGGGAGCTAGGCAGGGCTCAGTAGGAAACTCCCAGGCTTTGGCACAGGCCCGAAGCTGCTGCCCCCAGGACAACGGCATCGCTATAGCCTCTACTGGAGGGAACACCACGGTAATCCTCTTAGAAACTGAAAATGTTGGAGGGTGTGTGTGTGTGTGTGTGTGTGTGTGTGTGTGTTAATAAAAACTAGTCTCTTCCTGTTGCATTAGGCAAAGCCTGCAATTGGCTCATTGAAGAGGAAGTCGGAAACTGATGCAACCAATGAGATGGCAGTCGAACCTTCCCAACTATGCTGTCCACCAATGAGAGATTCTGCCCCTCCTCTATCTCCCGCCCCCACGTTGGACTCAGGTAAGATGTCTGAAGACATGTATGTTCTTGTTTAGTTGAATCCTATCTAAGGTTGGCGATCGCTTGATACAAGGATTTAAGGTTAAGTTGTAAAACACAGCATGATTCATATTTGGTCATGTTTGTTTTTTGAATCAATAGTGTAAATTCATGTTTGTTTTTTGAATCAATAGTGTAAATTCCCAAACTCTGACATTTCACCCACACTCTTTTCTACCCTGGTTCCCTCACTTCCTCTCGCTCTCTTTCTCCAGCTCCTAAAGTGGTGCCAGCCTGCTCCTCTCCCCCCACCCTGTCTCTACCCCTGTCTTGGGGGGTGGGGAGTCAGGGAGACAGAGCCCCTCTGCCCCAGGCGGTGGTCAAACCTCAGGTCCTCACCCACCTCATAGAGGGTTTTGTCATCCAGGAGGGAGCTGAGCCTTTCCCTGTGAGTTCACATACCTGGCTAGCACCTAGCTACCTGCTTACCATGGATCAGGAGAGAATATGTGGTTTTGTTTGCACAGAACCTTGCTTTAGGGCCAGAACATATTCTTCTCTAACACCCAAACTTGACATTGATTGACAGGTGACTGGGCCAGTGAAGGAGCCTCTAGCCATGGGTGTTCAACAGGCTGACAATGGAGGCCCTGCAGGTTAGTGGGTGGTATATGTTCTACCTTCCTTAAAGAATACACTCCATACCAGCTGACTAATGTACCAGCCTTTATTTTGATTTGATTCTGCCTCTGATCCAGTTGTCTGTGAGAGGTTGCAGTACTATAGTTTGATTCTGCCTCTGATCCAGTTGTCTGTGAGAGGTTGCAGTAGTATAGCTTGATTCTGCCTCTGATCCAGTTGTCTGTGAGAGGTTGCAGTAGTATAGCTTGATTCTGCCTCTGATCCAGTTGTCTGTGAGAGGTTGCAGTACTATAGCTTGATTCTGTACAGTAGCTGTCATCCCTAGCACAGGAGGCTGGTGGGAGGAGCTATAAGAGGACGGAATCATTGTAATGTGTTTGACAACGTTCCATTTATTCCATTCGTCATTACAATGAGCCCGTCCTCTTATAGCTCCTCTCACCAGCCTCCTCTGACCCATAGTCATCTCTGTACTAACAGTCTGACTCTCTCCTCACCAGTGTTGAAGTGCGAGTACTGTGAGAGCTTGGCTCCAGCCAGCCAGTTCAGGGGCTCCAAGAGGTTCTGCTCCAAGACCTGCGCTAAGAGGTACCCTAGCCACCTCACCTGTCTTCTCACTATATCACACACCTCTCTGACCAGAACAGGTCTACACTTTAAAGTCAGCACTGTTGACATCACATTTTTGTCCTGGGTGCAGCCAACACTATTGACTCCTTGTTATTACCTGCTTTATCCACTCTCCTCCAGATACAATGTAAGCTGCAGTCATCACTTCCAGGTCAGTAGGGGGCGAGCTTCTGCACGGCCGCCTGGTCCTCCCGTTCCCCCAGACAACATCGTCAGACGCAGGGGTCCTCGTAGGAGTAGCTCGGAGATTGCCTGCGCTAAAATAGCCGGCAGACATTTGCCTGTCAAGGAGGTAAAGTGGATGTTTCTGATCCATGAAATAGAAATGTTGTTGTTTACTCTCCTCCTGTTTCAAGTTTGAATGTCACATACACAAGTACGGTAAAATGAGTATCTTACCATCTCTAAACCCAACACTACAGTAATCAATAACAATGTAATACCAAAAATAACAAGGTAGAACTGAAACACACCAGATAGAAGAACATGATAAAGTAAGTAAGCATACTATACTGAAAACAAATATAAACACAACATGTAAAGTGTTGGTCCCAAGTTTCATGAGCTGAAAAAAAAGATCCCAGATCATTTCCATACCCTCAAAGCTTATTTCTCTCAAATTTTGTCCACACATTTGTTTATATCCCTGTTAGTGAGCGGCAGGGTAGCCTAGTGGTTTATATCCCTGTTGGGGCGTCAGGGTAGCCTAGTGGTTAGAGCGTTAGACTAGTAACCGGAAGTTTGCGAGTTCAAAACCCCCGAGCTGACAAGGTACAAATCTGTCGTTCTGCCCCTGAACAGGCAGTTAACCCACTGTTCCCAGGCCGTCATTGAAAATAAGAATTTGTTCTTAACTGACTTGCCTGGTTAAATAAAGGTAAATAAAATTTCTCCTTTGCTAAGATAATCCATCCATCTGACAGGTGTGGCATATCAAGAAGCTGATATGATCATACCACAGGTGCACCTTGTGCTTGGGACAATAAAAAGCCAATCTAAATGTGCAGTTTTGTCACACAACACAATAGATGTCACATGTTTTGAGGGAGCGTGCAGAAATTGTTACCAGAGAATTTAATATTAATTTTTCTACCATAAATGGCCTCCAACGTTGTTTTAGAGAATTTGGCAGTACGTCCAACCGGCCTCACAACTGCAGTCCATATGGTGTCAAGTGGGCGAGCGGTTAGTTGATGCCGACGTTGTGAACAGTGCCCCATGGTGGCGGTGGGGTTATGGTATGGGAAGGTATAAGCTACGGACAATAAACACAATTGCAATTTAATGATGGCAATTTGAATTCACAAAAATACAGTGAAGCGATAGAGGCCTTTTTTTTAAATTATTTCAGTTTACTGATTTTCTCATGAACTGTAACTCAGTAAAATCAATGAAATTGTTGCATGTTGTTATTTTTGTTCAGTGATTATGTATAATACATACATACAGGGTCAGCTCCAGTATCATTAAACTGTGCAGGCCTACATGTATGATGCTCTTCTCTCTATGATTGGCTGTAGTGTCGTTCTGAGTCCAGTCGCTCAGAGGATGTGTCCAGTTGTGACGAGGAGGAGGAAGAAGATTCCCCATCACTCTCCCCTAGCTCCTCCCTCTCCTGCCCTAGGCCCGCCCACTGCGATCCCCATTTGGACAACTCAGCTCAAGGTAGCCTCCCATTGGATGAGGCCAACTTCCTGTCTGGGAGCCCCGCCCATTGGGGTGTGGAGGAGGTCTGCAGGTTCATCTCTTCACTGCAAGGTCAGTACTCATTCATTAACAGTCAATAAAGTAAACAATGAATTAAGAGTCTTCATAGTAGGGGAATCTGTAAAAATGGAACCCATGGCCAACTGGTCAATTAGTTCAGGGTTTCCCAAACTGGGTCCTGGGGACACGTTTTGGGTTTCCCCTAGCACTACGCAGCTGATTCAAATGTTCAAGCCTGAGATGATGAGTTGCTTATTTGAATCAGCTTTGTAGTGCTAGGGCAAAAAACAAAATGTGCCCCCAGGGGGGGCCCAGGACCCAGTTTGGGTAACCCTGAAATAGATCAAAGAAATCCAACAGTTCTGGTTTGCCCATAACCCACGCCAATGTGTATTTTAGGTGTATGTTCATTGCTAGTGAGCAGTCCCTTTTCATAGTGTATTCACTCTCTCTCCTCCCAGGTTGCGAGGAGCTGGCTGCCCAGTTCCTGTCACAGGAGATTGACGGACAGGCCCTTCTGCTACTCAGAGAAGAACACCTAATCTCCACCATGAACATCAAACTAGGACCCGCCCTCAAGATCTGTGCCTTCATCAACAGCCTACGAGACTGATGGGGGAAGGAGGGAGGGATGAGGAAGAGGGGTTCCAATGAACTTCAAACTGGGACCCACACAAAAGACTTGTATTAGTGACGTTCAAGCCTGAGACCAAGACTGAAAGGGAGGGGAAAATGGGGGTTGATTTTAATCATAAACCTCAATCATTTTAGAAACTAGATAAAGAGAAGGGGGTTGAATATATAGGTAAGAGGGCAAATAATTAGGATATGCTTAGACTTTCCTGGACATGGAATGTGCAAAAAAATCTGATAGTCTGTCTTTAGAGTTCATGTTTGTGAGGTAAACTGACAAAATATGGGTGAGTTCGTGTGTGTCTGTCAGGAGAAACATATACTCATTTGACACTGCAAATGTGGTCACCTACAGTAACCGTGGCTAGCTAGCTAGGACAGTTCAAGTTGCCTTTTTCTACATTTCAACGGTGCTATAACCATAGTGTTATTATTGAAAATGGTCCATTTCACTTTACTTTTCTTTTTACAAAGTGGATTTGTAATGTTAATGTAGATGCCAGGCTCTAATCAAGTGTATGAAAGGACATTAAAGAGCTTTAATTAACTTTTTTTTTTTTTTTTTTTTTTTTTTTTACCAGATACGGCCGTTTTAAAGCTTTGATCTTTTGTACTACAAACAAAGTTATTATTTTGGTGTGGAAGTTTTTCATGGAGGGGGATGTAGTGAGTATTAGTAACTGACTGAACTACCTGAATATGGGTATTTGTCCTGAGAGGGGAGATACTCTGTGTATGCAGTACTACCAATTATATAGTTCCTGTTACTGGAACTATGCTCTTTAGCTCTGAGTGTTGTTTGTATATGGCTGCTACAGATTCAGGGCTATTCAATGCCGGTCCTGGAGGGTGGAAACACTTCTATTTTTTGTTTCTACTTGGTAGTTAATTGCACTCACCTGGTGTCCCAGGTCTGAACCAGTCCCTTATTAGGAGAAGATGAAAATTAGAAATGTTTCAGCCCTCCGGGACCAGAATTACACTGATCGAAAATATAAACACAACATGTAAAGTCTTGGTTTCATGAGCTGAAATAAAAGATCCTAGAAATGTTCCGTAGGCACAAAAAGCTTACTTCTCTCAAATTTTGTGGACAAATTTGTTTATTTCCCTGTTAGTGAGCATTTCTCCTTTGCCAAGATAATCCATCCACCTGACAGGTGTGGCATATCAAGAAGCTGATTAAACAGAATGATCATTACACCGGTGCACCTTGTGCTGTGGTCAATAAAAGGCCACTCTAAAATGTGCAGTTTTGTAACACAACACAATGCTACAGACGTCTCAATTTTTGAGGAGCGTGCAATTGGCATGCTGACTGCAGGAATGTCCACCAGAGCTGTTAGCAAATATTTTTATGTTAATTTCTATACCATAAACAGCCTCCAATGTCGTTGTAGAGAATTTGGCAGTACGTCCATCCGGCCTCATAATGTGTATGGTATTGTGTGGGCAAGCGGTTTGCTAATGTCAACATTGTGGCGGTGGGGTTATGGTATGAGCAGGCATAAACTATGGTCAACAAACACAATTGCATTTTATCGATTGGCAATTTGAATGCACAAAAATACAGCGATGAGATCCTGAGGCCCATTGTTTTTAAGGTATCTGTAACCAATAAATGCATATCTGTATTCTCCCTCAATTGAATTCCATAAATTAGGGCCTAATGAATTTATCTAAATTGACTGATTTCCTCATATGAACTGTTTTTGTTCAGTATAATTAGCCCTGACTCTATAGTGGCATTTCAATGACTTGTAGGGTTCTCACTGCGCAATGTTACAATCATTCAAGGCCAAACTCCTATAACACCTGGCTTGTAGAAAAGCATTAAGTAGAAGTAGAAATAAATGAGTAAAGAATTGAAAAGACAAAAAGGTTTGGGAGCCACTGGAACAGAGTACTGCTGACCAATTCAGATGAGAAAAAGCATCAGTGTGAATGGTTTTAATTGACATTGGTAAACTTCTACATTGATTCACATTGTGGAGAGTGTGCAAATAATGTCAGTTCAGTTTGTACTCATTTACAGTAGAACATCAACCACTGAAATCTGACCTTCCATATAGCTTGTACCAAATATCCCGCTTAGGTCATTTACCATAAAACAAAAATTGCCACAGTTCCGGTCTCCATGGATTTAGCAGTTGGGTCTGGTCTGCTTAATTTCATTAACTGTTTATGACCCAGAAAAAAGGAGTGACAGATTTCGCTTCTTCTTCGGGGAGGTTTCATGATCACATGACCTGACCAGAACAAACTTGAGGCGCAACCAGGGTCCTGAGTTTTTCCGCAGGAGAATTGGCCCTACTTATGAGACAGACATATTTAAAGTTAGAATCATTAGTTGCTACATACATTTTTGGACTTAAAATGATAAATGAAGTGTAACAAAACAACTAATAAATACCTTATAAATCTCTTATGAAGCCTGGTGTCTCCACCCATGTGTTCTTTCAGTCCCTCAAATCACAACAAAAATAATGATTTCTAATCATATATGATTACTCCTATTACACAATCATTTTGAAGATGAGATTTGTAAACCTTCATAAACAGCAGTGATGGGCAACTCAAGTCCTCGGGAGCTGGAGTGGTGTCACTTTTCTCCATCCCAAGCAAACACAGGTGATTAAACTAAATGTATTCTAAACTGAAGATCCTGATTAGTTGATTATTGGAGTCAGGTACGTTAGCTGGGGCTAGGACACAAGTGTGACACCAATCAGGCCCCTGAGGACTAGAGTTGCCCATCCCTGATATTCAGTATATACACTACCGTTCAAACGTTTGGGGTCACTTAGAAATGTCCTTGTTTTTTGTCCATTAAAATAACATCAAATTGATCATAAATACAGTTTAGACATTGTTAATGTTGTAAATTACTATTGTAGCTGGAAACAACAGATTTTTAATGGAATATCTACATAGGCTTACAGAGGCCCATTATCAGCAACCATCACTCCTGTGCTCCAATGGCACGTTGTGTTAGCTAATCCAAGTTTATCATTTTAAAAGGCTAATTGATTATTAGAAAACTCTTTTGCAATTATGTTAGCACAGCAGAAAACTGTGCAATAAAACTGGCCTTCTTTAGACTAGTTGGGTATCTGGAGCATTAGCATTTGTTGGTTCGATTACAGGCTCAAAATGGCCAGAAACAAAGAACTTTCTTCTGAAACTCGTTAGTATATTCTTGTTCTGAGAAATGAAGGCTATTCCATGCAAGAAATTGGCAAGAAACTGAAGATCTTGTACAACGCTGTGTACTACTCCCTTCACAGAACAGCACAAACTCGGCGCAAACCAGAATAGAAAAAGGAGTGGGAGGCCCCGTTGCACAACTGAGCAAGGGGACAAGTACATTAGAGTGTCTAGTCCTCAACTGGCAGCTTCATTAAATAGTACCCGCAAAACACCAGTCTCAACATCAACATTGAAGAGGCGATTCTGGGATGCTGGCCTTCTAGGCAGAGTTGCAAAGAAAAAGCCATATCTCAGACTGGCCAATAAAAATAAAAGATTAAGATGGGCAAAAGAATACTGGACAGAGGAAGATTGGAATAAGTGACAGAAGAATCTAAGTTTGAGGTGTTTGGATCACAAAGAAGAACATTTGTGAGACGCAGAAAAAAAAAATATGCTGGAGGAGTGCTTGACACCATCTGTCAAGCATGGTGGAGGCAATGTGATGGTCTGGGGGTGCTTTGGTGGTGGTAAAGTGGGAGATTTGTACAGGGTAAAGGGGATCTTGAAGAAGGAAAGCTATAAGTCCATTTTGCAATGCCATGCCATACTGTCACGCCCTGACCTTAGAGCTTTTTATATTTCTATTTTGGTTTGGTCAGGGTGTGATTTGGGTGGGCATTCTATGTTCATTTTTCTATGTTTTGTATTTCTTTGTTTTGGCCGGGTATGGTTCTCCATCAGGGACAGCTGACTATCGTTGTCTCTGATTGGGAACCATACTTAGGTAGCTTTTTCCACCTATGTTTTGTGGGTAGTTATTTTCTGTTTAGTGTTTTCTGCACCTGACAGGACTGTTTCGTTTATTCTCTTTGTTATTTTGTTATAGTGTTCAGTTTAAATAAAAAGCATGAACACTTACCACGCTGCGCTTTGGTCCGATTATTCCTCATCCGATGACGACACCCGTTACACATACCCTGTGGATGGCGCTTAAAAATGGAGCCAATTTCCACCTACAACAGGACAATGACCCAAAGCTCAGCTCCAAACTATGCAATAACTATTTAGGGAAGAAGCAGTCATCTGGTATTCTGTCTATAATGGAGTGGCCAGTACAGTCACCGGATCTCAACCCTATTGAGCTGTTGTGGGAGAAGCTTGACCGTATGGTACGTAAGAAGTGCCCATCAAGCCAAACCAACTTGTGGGAGGTGCTTCAGGAAGCATGGGGTGAAATCTCTTCAGATTACCTCGACAAATTGACAACTAGAATGTCAAAGGTCTGCAAGGCTGTAATTGCTGCAAATGGAGGATTCTTTGACGAAAGCAAAGTTTGAAGGACACAATTATTATTTCTATTATTTCAATGAAAAATCATTATTTATAACCATGTCAACGTCTTGACTATATTTCCTACTCATTTTGCAACTCATCTCATGTATGTTTTCATGGAAAACAAGGAAATGTTTAAGTGACCCCAAACAAACATCAGTGGAGGCTGCTGAGGGGAGGACGTCTCATAATAATGACTGGAATGGAGTGGAACAGCTGGAATTGAGTGAATGGAATGGTATCAAACACATGATATTGATACCATTCCATTCACTCCATTCTGGCCATTATTATGAGCCGTCCTCCCCTCAGTAGCCTCCACTGATATACACAATCATCTACAAACTGAAGTTGACTCAACGATTGTATCTGTTCAAGTATACCTATCATAAGTCTATGGTACAAAAAAATTCAGTCCCCCATGAAGGGGACTGAAAAAGAGCAGAAGGAAGTGAATATATTTCTGTAATGAATGGAGGCATACATATATAAACATCCACCGTCGTCCCTCGGCATAGTGCATTTCGTTGGACGGCGCAGCCGCCACTCA
This sequence comes from Oncorhynchus masou masou, assembly GCF_036934945.1. Lineage (NCBI taxonomy): Eukaryota > Metazoa > Chordata > Actinopteri > Salmoniformes > Salmonidae > Oncorhynchus > Oncorhynchus masou. Next base: position 76,879,260 of record NC_088240.1, on the reverse strand, counting down.
GAAAACAGTGTAGCTGTTGGACTCCCCATATCCAGCCTCTTGCAGGTACTGCTCGATGTTGATTGGCTCAGGCACCTTGAGGACTTTGTCGTTGGCACTCTTCTCTCCTGATTGGAGCTTGCGGTCGACCTCGGCCAACGTGGCGCGATCCTGCTCCTTCCATTGGCAGCAGGCCTTGATGATGGAGTACCTGTGACAAGGGTGGGCGTGGTTACGGGGAATAGAGGCATATCTCCATCATAAAGACAGAGGACAGAGAACAGTGTATCTGTCTGTCCCATTATGGCATCTGTGAGAGCATGGGCAGCGTCATTGAGGCCATCTCCATTTTGAACTAGTCAATTTTCTTCTTCCACTACTTCTATGAGTTGGTAAACAAACTGAAAGGGTGCATACTGCCACCTAGAGCGTGTTGTTTGAACAGGTATAAAGCCAAGGTTTGTGATTTACTGCTACCTGCAGTTATGGAATGTTTGCTCACAAGCACGGGTGAAAGTAGAATTAATTTCTTCCTGGTACGGGACCTCCTATAAGCGTGTGCATAAATAATTTTATGTATGGCCTTAATCATTAATTACATATAGAATCCCCTATTCATTTAATAGGATCTCTGTGGGCCTAGTACTAAAGATTTGTCAATTAACTTTTACAATGTATTACCTTCTACTGTAGCATAAACACAACCAGTCATGATGTTTTCATCTGATTGTCAAACAATCACTTCAAAGGGCTCCTTTACTAGGCTATCCAGGCACGTGAATCTGTTACACCAAAACCCACTAAGTGTAATGACATTAGGCAATAAATTATGCGTCCACTGCTGTCCTCGCTCGTCTCGGTGTCGGACACTCATCGCTGCCTTGACAAATTTCAGTGTTCTCGTCGAACAACATTGAATTTTGGAGCGTAGGCTATAACACCCGTTTTCAAGCCAGTTCACTCATTTTTCATGCCTCTGACCTTTGGTAATGATATAAAGTGGTGGAATAGCCTACAGTTTTGTCATTTTGCTTGAATTATTGCGATAGGCTCATTCGTGTTTTACCGGTATGGTGTACCTCAACTATTTATTTTGCAGGGACGCTGTACCGCCTTACTTTCACTCCTGCTCACAGGTCTCTCCTGAAGACCTGGATGGAATTATGTGACCCTTCCTTAACCCATAGGAAGTCCCATCCATTTGACTACTACAAAATGGTGAAATTCCTCAATGGTGCTGCCCATACTAAAACAGGCTTTTAGGCACTAGATTCCTCTATCTTCTCTTTGATCTTGGTCTAAAGAAGCTCCTTCTCCTGGCAATAACACAGTAATAATAATGCTGTATAATGGATAGTTACAGTGAGTTGGAGCAGTTGGCTGGCTTTCTCAGTGTTTTCCCTCTCTGGTGAAACTGTAGAAGCTCGTTGACGGAGATATCTGAAAACGGAGCATCACCTGAGAGAGCGAGAAAGAGAGAAAGAGGGGAGAGAAGGAAAGGTTAATGACACAAATTAGAGATTGTAGCTCAGAGAAAGAGATTATATCAGAATAAATGAGAGTGGTTGTTATGTGTATCATTGGCCAAAAGGGGCACTCAAAGTCAGAAGAATAGATTTCATGTAACTCACCCAAGGTCGCCATTTCAAACAACAAGATGCCAAACGACCAGCTAGTGAGAGAAAGACAAACATGTATCAGTGAATTTTGCATACCTTGAGAAATGATTGAAATGTCAGCATAGACTAAGTAGGGTAACTCACACGTCACTGCTATGATTGGCAGGCCTTCTAGCCAATAGCTCAGGGGCCTGCCATTTCTTCAAGCTGGGAACTTCAGTCTTAGTAGCTCCCTGGGTTTTCCTGGTGTAGACCCCGCCCAGTCCCCACAGCTTGGCCGTCAGCTCCCGGCTGACCAGTACGCTGTGAGCACAGACGTTGCCATGAAGAAGGTCTCGGCTGTGGAGGAACTCCTGATTGGATGACAGGGGATAACGTGAGGTCAAAGGTCAGAGGTTAAAGCTGTGAGACAGTGTCATATCTCAACATTCGTAAATTATTCCCTTTCATTCAATTAGTCTCTAAAGTCCACAGTGACTTTGTCCACTTGTTTCCTTTCCCTCTTCTGTACATAATACACAGGACAGGTGCAGTACACTGACATACAGGAAACCTACCATGGAATTCAGCTGACCAAATCAATGCAAAGAAGGAAAATACATAAGCACAGGAAGCCACTGTGGAAAATGCATAAGCGCAGGAAGCCACTGTGGAAAATGCATAAGCGCAGGAAGCCACTGTGGAAAATACATAAGCACAGGGAGCCACTGTGGAGAATACATAAGCACAGGAAGCCACTGTGGAAAATACATAAGCACAGGAAGCCACTGTGGAAAATACATAAGCACAGGAACCCACTGTGGAAAATACATAAGCACAGGAAGCCACTGTGGAAAATACATAAGCACAGGAAGCCACTGTGGAAAATACATAAGCACAGGGAGCCACTGTGGAAAATACATAAGCACAGGAAGCCACTGTGGAGAATACATAAGCACAGGAAGCCACTGTGGAGAATGCATAAGCACAGGAAGCCACTGTGGAAAATACATAAGCACAGGAAGCCACTGTGGAAAATACATAAGCACAGGAAGCCACTGTGGAGAATACATAAGCACAGGAAGCCACTGTGGAGAATACATAAGCACAGGAAGCCACTGTGGAAAATACATAAGCACAGGAAGCCACTGTGGAGAATACATAAGCACAGGAAGCCACTGTGGAAAATACATAAGCACAGGAAGCCACTGTGGAGAATACATAAGCACAGGAAGCAACTGTGGAAGGGTTGTAGAGAGACCAATTTTACAAAGTAAACAGTTGCTGTAATAATGGTGGTGATTGTCTAACAATCTCCACAGTGGTTTGATGGGTTGAACACGGGGCAGGTTCATGGTTTGATGGGTTGAACACGGGGCAGGTTCATGGTTTGATGGGTTGAACACGGGGCAGGTTCATGGTTTGATGGGTTGAACACGGGGCAGGTTCATGGTTTGATGGGTTGAACACGGGGCAGGTTCATGGTTTGATGGGTTGAACACGGGGCAGGTTCATGGTTTGATGGGTTGAACACGGGGCAGGTTCATGGTTTGATGGTTTGAACATGGGGCAGGTTCATGGTTTGATGGTTTGTACATGGGGCATTATCATGGATTAAACATGTTGATTTCTGTGGCATAAACACATTAAGCCAACATATTACCATAGTTTACTCACCAGAGCAGAGGCTACTTGTTTGGCCATGGTAAATATACGTCTCTCTGTGATCTCACATGGAGTGTCCCCGCTCACACCATCCTGACATAACACACAAAGAGAATGAATTTATACCCAAAATCACAAACAGCTCCTAATTTTACGATAAATAATGGGCTAGTAGAGACAATGCCTCATGGGTAATGTGGTTCCTACCTGTCTGCACCGCCACAGGAAGCTGAGCAGATCTCTGTTCTCTAGCTCCTCAACAACGGTAACTAGGGGCACACGCAGAGAGACCACGCCCAGAAGCTCCGGTAGGAAGGGGTGTGGCCCCAACTGAGACAAGAAGGAAGCAAAGCCCAGGAAGTTGTGCCTCTCTGTGGCGCTCGCAGAGTCTGAGGGAGAGGAGGAGGAGAGGAAGATGAAATTGCCTGCCAACATGCTGTGTGAAAACGGCCTTCCAAAGCCTTTGATAAACAACTGCTATGGCTGAACATATTTTGTCTGTATCTCAAAGCCTTGAAGCAGACTTGCTGTTCCACTTGGTAATTACATTTCTGAAAGGGAGGTCAGAGAAACAGGTTGTAGAGAGACCAGTTTTACAAAGTAAACAGTTGCTGAAATTATGGTGGTGATTGTCTAACAATCCACAAGCACCAGCCACACCTATTGAAACTAGGGAAGAAACTGCCTAATGACGCTGTTCCCCCATTCAATGGCTCTTTACAGTGGCTGTTTCCTCACTTCTTGACCATGCTGGAAAGATTGAAGTAACATGCTTTGACCACAAATTCTACCTTACACTAATGTCAACCCTAACTTTAATCCTTATCCTAACCCTAAGTGGTTCTGACTATATCACCACTTTAGTATGCTAATACACTGCTTATAAGCCATTATTAAATAGCTTGTTTCAGTAGTAGCTGCTTTTCATCCTCTCACCGTTGAGCACTCGGAGCACAGCGTTCCTGTTGTCCATGCGGGCCCTGTAGAGAGAGACAGCCTTGTCAGAGCGCAGGGAGAAGGCTGTGGGCAGCGAGGCCACGAGGTTGAAGGACTCTGGCAGCCTCTGGCGAGGCAGCTCCCTGGGCTGGACCATAGGGGTGAAGGAAGGTGTCAACACCTGGGGCAGGGGGCTGGACAGGGAGGATGGGATGAAGGTCTTAAGTGGGGGGATAGGGGGGAGAGAGGGAGTCCTCATGGAGAAGGAGAGACGGTTGGAGGAGGGGTGGGAGTGAGTAGATGAGAAGGTAGAGTAGGATGGGGTATCGAGAGCAATAGTCTCATGTTCCAGGGGGTTGATACCCAGGGGAGCTGTGGAGCGGGAGGGGAGGATGAATAGAGAGAGGAGGGGGAGAGGACAAAGAGGGAAGAGAGAGGAAGAGGTTATTGCCTGAAGTTTAGAAGTAGATAGCTACAGTATAATAACTGGTTTGATTCTGTTCATTACTAGCCTGTGCAAATACAATAAGAGCCTATGTTGTTGACTTAGACAGAAACATACACACACATTACCTCAAATTACCTACAGTATTTCCCTATGAAAACAAAGTCACATCCTTGAGCACAAATATACAGACATACACACACACTCACCATCAATGCCGTGCAGTTGTCTTCTGGAGCGCTGTGATCTGGACGTGGCCACAGTGTTCTGTGGTCGGATGCGGTCCACCTTCTCAGGACAGTACCGTAGCAGAATGATGAAGACCAGCACGACCAGGAAGCTAGCCAATAGGAGGATGGGCACGATGATCACTTCTTGCTCATACACACGGATATCTGAGGAACAGACGCGAGCATTAAGACAGACAACGAAAGATAACTGTGTGCGTGCGTGGTGTGTGTGTGTGTAACACTTACTACAGATGGTGTCTCCTGGTTGACAGCGGGAGTCTGCTTCTGACATTGAAGACATTCTAACAACAAAGCAAGGCAAAGTGGGTAAAACATGAAGACTTGTAGGTTACAACATTGTACAGTACAGGTCAAAAATTTGGACACCTACTCATTCAAGGGTTTTTCTTTATTTTACTATTTTCTACATTGTAGAATAATAGCAAAGACTTCAAAACTATGAAATAACACATATGGAATCATGTAGAAACCAAAAAAGTGTTAAACAAATCAAAATGTATTTTATATTTGAGATTCTTCAAAGTAGCCACCCTTTGCCTTGAGGACAGCTTTGCACACCCTTGGCATTCTCTCAACCAGCTTCAAGAACAACAGTCCATCATTACTTTAAGACATAAAGGTCAGTCAATCCTGAAAATTGAAAGTTTCTTCAAGTGCAGTTGCAAAAACCATCTGGCGCTATGATGAAACTGGCTCTCATGAGGACCACCACAGGAAAGGAACCCCCAGAGTTACCTCTGCTGCAGAGGATAAGTTCATTAGAGCTCAGAAATTGCAGCCCAAGTAAATGCTTCACAGAGTTTAAGTAACAGACACATCTCAACATCTACTATTCAGAGGAGACAGCGTGAATCAGGCCTTCATAGTCGAATTGCTACTAAAACCACTACTAAAGGACACCAATAAGAAGAAGAGACTTGCTTGGCCCAAGAATCACGAGCAATGGACTTTAGACCGGTGGAAATCTGTCCTGTGGTCTGACGAGTCCAAATTTGAAATTTTTGGTTCTGACCGCCGTGTCTTTGTGAGATGCAGAGTAGGTGAACGGATGATCTCCGCATGTGTGGTTCCCACCATGAAGCATGGAGGAGGAGGTGTGATAGTGCTTTGCTGGTGACACTGTCAGTGATTTATTTAGAATTCAAGGCACACTTAACCAGTATGTGTACCACAGCATTCTGCAGCGATACACCATCCCATCTGGTTTGTGCTTAGTGGGACTATAATTTGTTTTTCAACAGGACAATGACCCAACACACCTCCAGGCTGTGTAAGGGCTATTTGACCAAGAAAGAGAGTGATGGAGTGCTACATCCGAAAACCTGTCCTCCACAATCACCAATTGAGATGGTTTGGAATGAGTTGGACCGCAGAGTGAAGAAAAAGCAGCCAACAAGTGCTCAGCATGTGGGAACTCCTTCAAGACTGTTGGAAAAGCATTCATCATGAAGTTGGTTGAGAGAATGCCAAGAGTGTGCAAAGCTGTCATCAAGGCAAAGGGTTACAACTTTGAAGAATCTCAAATATAAAATAGTATTTGTCTTCACTATTATTTTACAATGAAGAAGATAGTAAAAATAAAGAAAACCCCTTGAATGAGTGGGCGTGTCCAAACTGGTACCAGATGTCAAGAGCTGACATTATATTTCTTGATCACAGTGCATAACCAATGTCATTGATGAAATGGTTGACATTGAGTCATTTTTGTAGACCTTCCCAGGGGAACTGTGCTGAGATTTCCCACATTTACTTTGTCTTGAACTTTCACATTTCAACCGAGTCATGTTGCTTCTGAAATCCTGTACGAATCACTAGTTCAATCAGGTTTAAAACAAGGTTTCAGTGGCAGACAGCTCAGTGCCTGGGAGAGGAATATTCACGTAACACATCCTGTTTATTGTTTTCCCATGATGAAAGGTCATACTTACACACATAACCTGCTTAAACATTAAAACACAAGAACGGATGAATCACATGAATGATGAACAACATCGTCCTTACATGATGGCCAGTAATAGTGAGTTTCAGATCCTCTGTTTATAGTGGCCTAACTAGACCAGATCCTGTGATGTGAATTAAGACTGAAATTGGACTTCTGTTTTATCCCAACACCTCCTCCAAAAGACAAACGAACAAGGAAAATAAATCTCCCTAATCACATGTTTGTCAGTGCAGTGATTATTTAGCTTGTCCAGCTGCATTTTTTCAACCAGGTAAAGCACAATGACACACACCCATAGACAAACCGGTAAAACACACTCAGCAGAGGAACACAAACCATCTCTATCTCGTATATACAGTATACAGTAATGGAACCAATATCTAGTTCAGAGAAATCATTATAAAACAATCACATAGACAAAGTAAACACACAGTGTAGTCATCTTACCTCTCTCCCTCTGTGTGTGTGTGTGCCTCAGACCTTAAGAAATAAACCTTAACAATCCAGTGATATAATTCTTGGCCCTTTCCGTCACAGAAACCAACACATTTCATACATTTTCCCTGTTGTGTCAGTGTGTGTAGTCCAGGGTTAGTGTCGTGGTTCCTCTCCCATTCTCTCTCCTCTCAGGGGGATTGTGAGGCTCCAGGGATAACTGTGTTGTGTGTCAGTGTGTTTGTCTAAGTCACACATTCAGTGTTGTCTCAACTCCGCCCTCTTCACCTGCACTACATCCATCTTTCTCTCCCATCGTTTCTCACTCCATTTCCTCCCCCTCTCCCCCTTTTCCTCATCCAGGGAGTCGATCGTAATGTTGTTACACCAGTTTAGTGGATTTATTTCTCTCCCTCTGTATAAGTTATTTCCCTCATTCTGTCTTGACGTGTCAAACTCTTGTTGTGTTTTATAACCCTTCGCCATCTCTCTTTTGACCTGGGGAAACAGGTTCTTCCACTTCTTTCCAGTCTATTTTCTGTCCTCTTCCTTTTGTTTCGCATATCTGGCATTTTCTCTCACCCTAGCTGGCAACTAATGTTCCTAAAGCCTCGCTTGTCCTTAAATATGAATGTCAGGTTTCTTTCTGTGGCAGTAAAAATTATTAGTGAAAAGACAGTCATCTATCTATTTCAAATAATAATTTTCAGTCCGATTTAGAAAATTGACAACTTCAAATCATATGGATTACATTTATTCATCTTAATGAATTCCATATGTGACAGGTTTCAAGTCCAAGTCACGTCCCAGTTTCATGTTTCAAGTCACAGTTTGGCAGCAGCAGGCTGGGGTCCCATCCACTTCTCTCCTAGAAGACACAAGGATATGATTGAATAAGGTCTGCACTGAGGTGAATCTTGATGGGCCCAAAGAGATGACAGTAATGATATAGGAACCAATATTCTAAACAATAGAATCTACCATATCTAGCAACCAGGAAGCAATAATGCAATAATGATAACGGTCTTGAGTTGAGTGATTACATACCTAGATACATCTATCAAAAGGTTGTGAGGTGCATGACATAAAACGTGTAAAAAGACGTGATGTATTACAATACGATGTACAGTATTGATTGCAGTCCTGTGTAGATCAGTTGGTAGAAAATGGTGCCAGGACTGTGGGTTCGATTCCCAAGGAGACCAGTACAAAAAAAGTATTCAAATGTATGCACTCACTACTGTAAGTTGCTCTGGATAAGAGCGTCTGTTAAATGATGTCAAATGCCAAATTGCTGTAAGTTTATAGCCTACAGTAATTGTTATCATCTTAAAGGTTGAGTTTGGACACAAAACAGTCAAACTCCGCCCCTTTCTCAATTTGGGCGTGACTTTGGTGGTTCGTCGATGTGTCATTCTGGTCATGCACGCCCCGCGACCAACTTGGCTAGTTCGTTACCTAAGCTAGCCACTGTAGCTAGCCAGTAACTCCTCCAGTATGTGTTGACGTAATATCACAGGATTCATTTTTGGACAGAAGCTACAGAGATCGGTAAGAAATGGCACTTCTGTAGCTAAATATTGTATTCACCCAATTTGTTTTTAAGCATTACATGCCCTGGTATGATGGTGGATTGATAAGTCATATTGGTTAAAGTAAATTCTATAATATGCTATTCGTGAATATTCTGATGCATCCAAAGTGGGAGTTTATGCAGGAACATAACACCTTATGATGCCAGAGGAAGTGTGGGCTCACCTATGCAGTCGGCAATGAGCTCAAACCGGTCAGAGCCAAAGAACACCTCCGCCTTTCCGTTCACATGACACACAGCCAGAGGAAAACCAAAGGCCTGAGGTAGAGAGTACAGAGACAAGGTGAAATAGCAAAAGAAGTGAATGTACTGATACTGATGTCCACTCCCACACTGATGGCTGCTATTGTCATTAACAGCCATCTAAACCATCTACATGTATGGGGTGGGGTTGGTTGGGAGGGAACAGGGAGAGGAGGGGGAGACACTGACCCTATGGTCCAGTGCTTCCTGGGTGGATCTCTTCAGCTTGTCTTTGATTTCCTTAGAGGTGGACAGTTTCAGCAGCTCTTCCACCTCACTGGCTGAGAGCCCTGCCTTCATGGCTGCCTGGAAAAAACACGAATCACATTAAAAACAAACAACCTGCAATGTTCAAATCCACGACGCCACTATCTACCCAGACCCAATCTCAAAATGCTCTAGGAGGATTATGCCCTCCAGCACTCAGGGATTGTGATCTTGAGAACAATGGCATTAGTGTTGGAAGATAACACATGTTTAACACTTTAGTAAAATGCACATTTTTCAGATATTATGTGAAAGGCACATGGGAAAAACACTAGACAGGTGATGAATGGAGAGAAGCCTTGAATTCAAGCTACAGTGACGTGAGTACATCCTGGTACCTCAGAGAGTGATGCAGGCTGGGTAATGTCTTTGTCTTGGCTCCAGATCCTCATCCACAGCTCCCGCGACACCTGCTCTACCTGCTTATCTCCTCCCACCTCCCTCTCCTGTACCGCCGCCACAAAGCGCATGGCGGACAGCGAGCCTGGGACAGACAAATACATGGTTGCAAGAGAATAATGTGGTGACTGTGAGGCAAGCAAGGAAGAAGATGACAACGAGTTGAGCAAGGAGTTTATTTTGCTTGACGGCGAGGCACAAAAAGGTTAATAGAGACCATACAGAGCAGTGTATTAGGTTCATAGGGATAAAGCTCATTGATAATATAGAACAGACATGTTGAAAGCACAGATGTTTTTCTCCTTGAGTGTCCCCAACAGACAGCAGTACTCAATGGAATGTTGAGCTACCAAATCTTGCTCTACTACACTGAGGCCAATACCTGCTAATGATGCTGTTTGATCTACATTAGGAAACCTTAATTCATCTTTAAGATATGTTAAGATACATTCTATATAAGAAACAGTACTGGCATATTAGTGCTGTTCCCACCCTATGTGAATATATATCCAATAGCGTTGTTATAAGCTTGGCAAACTAGGCTACTTGCATATTTACATAAAGAAGATGCAGGGGGGTTGCACCTTTTTCGAACATGGCCTCAAAGGGGTCAGCAGGGAGACTGATGGGGACCTGGAAGTACTGGGCTAGACGGTGCAGGTCTGTGGTCATATACAGGAACTTGTTTGGGACCAGACCTGGGGGCTTATTACCTGGAATACAGGATAAAAGTACAGACTTTACATCACAATGCAGATGACTCATCGTAATGACTTAATGGCTGACTGACAACATGTGCAATGTAAACATAACAATCCATCCATAGCCTATTGTGAAGCCTGGTTTGTGTAATGTTGATCTTAGCTAATTACCTGATCCTTGCATGATGCCACCCAAGAACGCAGGACGTAGTTTAAGGTCAATGTTCCACACATTTCTGTAACGGCACATGACCTAAAGATCGGATACATGCATGCACAATGATTAATCAATGCATGTAACTCTACCTCTGAAATTAAAACATGTACAATCTAAAGGCACTGACCTCAAAGCCAAGCCATGAGTAGGGAGAGACCACGTCATAAAACAGTTCAATCACTTTCCTGGAACTTGCCATCTGAAGGATTTTATTTTTGTATTACTTCAAAAAAATTAAAGATTATTATGATAATAATATTATGATATGATTATGATAATAATAATAGAACACCAGGCAACAGCCCCCCCCCCCCCACACACACACAATTTAAATAGATAATAATTCAGGACATCATTAATGTGTGGATACAGTTAGCTAGTTGTAACATACCTGTAACATTGTCATTGCACTGCAAGTAAAAACGTTCCTGTAGCCACAAACACTTAGTTATAACGTCATTTTGTGGAGTAAATTAATTATTTGCACGTTACCTTTGACCACCAGCTAGCTGTCCTTCTGATAAAGAAAGAACTGTGTCAAAGTTCAACCATTTAAAACAATCAAATGCACTTTACACTCGGATTGTTTTCAAGTTTAGAAATGTGCACATATGCACCAAGAGTCCATTGAAATTACCCGTGCAAAAGTCAAACCAGTTGTTAACTTTGTTCTTTCGTTTATTATTTCAAGGGTACATGAAACCTAACGATAAAGACACTCAACTGGAGCTGCTTTAAATAACCCGGATTATAATAACTTGCAGTCGAGGGCCCAGTGCTTCTGGGTCATGGCTAGAAGGGATACGTTGTGTTAAATTACATCTAAAGTAGTTTTTTCCATAGCGAATCTTAATCCTTTCGTAACGTTAACCAAATTCTCCAAACCTGTTGCGTAAGATCTCTTTCCCTGCTACGAAAAGTAAATTCTAGTCAATTGTGACATAAACTGTTTCATATCTAGTCAAAACCGTGTAGGCTTACTTTCTATATTCTTCTTCTTAAATCTTGAATGCTAGTTGCATACAACGCCACCTATTGTTTTGGATGGAGTGTGAGGCCAGTCACGACCCACCGTACCTATAACACAAGACATTCTTCTACCGCTCTGCTTATTTTGATTAAAAAAACACTGACCTAATAATAGTTTGCAGCCATCCACAAAAAAATATAAACGCGGCATGTTAAGTGCTGGTCCCATGTTTCATGAGCTGTGTTAGTGAGTATTTTACCCTTTGTCAAGATAATCAATTTACTTTTCGCAGTTGCTAGCTGTGCTACTAGAGATCCTGGTTCGATTCCAGTCTCTTTCGTAGACAGTCGTTACTGAGAGACCATGAGGAGGCGCATAATTGGCCCAGCGTCGTCCGGGTTAGGGGAGGATTTGCACGCTGACGGGCGTATTCGCGCTGGCACGGTCGCCAGGAGTACGGTGTTTACTCCAACATATTGATCTTCAACTAGTAGTCATAAACCACCTGAATATTGATCTTCAACTAGTAGTCATAAACCAGCTGAATATTGATCTTCAACTCGTAGTCATAAACCACCTGAATATTGATCTTCAACTATTGGTCGTAAACCACCTGAATATTGATCTTCAACTAGTAGTCATAAATCACCTGAAAATTGATCTTCTACTAGTAGTCATAAACCACCTGAATATTGATCTTCAACTATTGGTCGTAAACCACCTGAATACTGTTCTTCAACTAGTAGTCATAAATCACCTGAATATTGATCTTCAACTAGCTGTCATAAACCAGCTGAATATTGATCTTCAACTAGTAGTCATAAATAACCTGAATATTGATCGTCAACTATTGGTCGTAAACCACCTGAATATTGATCTTCAACGAGTAGTCATAAATCAACAGAATATTGATCTTCAACTAGTAGTCATAAACCACCTGAATATTGATCTTCAACTATTGGTCATAAACCACCTGAATACTGTTCTTCAATTAGTAGTCATGAATCACCTGAATATTGATCTTCAACTAGTTGTCATAAACCACCTGAATATTGATCTTCAACAAGTAGTCATAAATAACCTGAATATTGATCGTCAACTATTGGTCGTAAACCACCTGAATATTGATCTTCAACTAGTAGTCATACATCACCTGAATATTGATATTCAACTAGTAGTCATACATCACCTGAATATTGATCTTCAACTAGTAGTCATAAACCACCTGAATATTGATCTTCAACTATTGGTCGTAAACCACCTGAATACTGATCTTCAACTAGTAGTCATAAATCACCTGAATATTGATCTTCATCTAGTTGTCATTAACCACCTGAATATTGATCTTCAACTAGTAGTCATAAATAACCTGAATATTGATCTTCAACTATTGGTCGTAAACCACCTGAATATTGATCTTAAACTAGTAGTCATAAATCACCTGAATATTGATCTTCAACTAGTTGTCATAAACCACCTGAATATTGATCTTCAACTAGTAGTCATAAATAACCTGAATATTGATCTTCAGCTATTGGTCGTAAACCACCTGAATATTGATCTTCTACTAGTAGTCATAAATCACCTGAATATTGATCTTCATCTAGTAGTCATAAACCACCTGAATATTGATCTTCAACTATTGGTCGTAAACCACCTGAAAATTGATCTTCAACTAGCTGTCATAAATCACCTGAATATTGATCTTCAACTAGCTGTCATAAACCACCTGAATATTGATCTTCAACTAGTAGTCATAAATAACCTGAATATTGATCTTCAACTCGTAGTCATAAACCAGCTGAATATTGATCTTCAACAAGTAGTCATAAACCACCTGAATATTGATCTTCAACTCATAGTCATAAACCACCTGAATATTGATCTTCAACTAGTAGTCATAAACCACCTGAATATTGATCTTCAACTAGTTGCCATAAACCGCCTGAATACTGATTTTCAACTAGTAGTCATAAACCACTTGAATATTGATCTTCAACTAGTTGTCATAAATCACCTGAATATTGACCTTCATCTAGTAGTCATAAACCAGCTGAATATTGATCTTCAACTAGTAGTCATAAACCAGCTGAATATTGATCTTCAACTAGTAGTCATAAACCACCTGAATATTGATCTTCAACAAGTAGTCATAAATAACCTGAATATTGATCATCAACTATTGGTCGTAAACCACCTGAATATTGATCTTCAACTAGTAGTCATAAATCACCTGAATATTGATCTTCAACTAGTAGTCATAAACCACCTGAATATTGATCTTCAACTATTGGTCGTAAACCACCTGAATACTGATCTTCAACTAGTAGTCATAAATCACCTGAATATTGATCTTCAACTAGCTGTCATAAACCACCTGAATATTGATCTTCAACTAGTAGTCATAAATAACCTGAATATTGATCTTCAACTCGTAGTCATAAACCAGCTGAATATGTTATGTACTTGAGTGAAGACCCAAAAGCGGTTTTAACAGAAAACAGAGTTCTTTAATGAAAAACAGGAATGGCATAAATCCTCTTCCAACGTAGTCAATGGAACAAAAGAACGTAGTATAATGCAGGATGCACCTGCCAGGCAGACTCCGACAGGATAGGACAAGGTGGAAGCAAACGGGACGACAGCTTGCTTCTGGCATCAAAAACACAAACAAGAATCAGACACTGAAAGTAGCAGGAACAGAGAGAGAAATAGAGACCTAATCAGAGGGGGAAGAGAGAACAGGTGGGAAAGAGTGGATGAGCTAGTTAGGGGAGATGTAGAACAGCTGAAGAATGAGAGACAGAGAAGGTAACCTAAAAAGACCAGCAGAGAGAGACAGAGTGAAGAGAAAGGACAGGAACAGACATAACAAGACATGACAGTACCCCCCCCCACTCACCGAGCGCCTCCTGGCGCACTCGAGGAGGAAACCTGGCGGCAACGGAGGAAATCATCGATCAGCGAACGGTCCAGCACGTCCCGAGAGGGAACCCAACTCCTCTCCTCAGGACCGTACCCCTCCCAATCCACTAGGTACTGATGACCACGGCCCCGAGGGCGCATGTCCAAAATCTTACGAACCCTGTAGATGGGTGCGCCCTCGACAAGGATGGGGGGGGAGGGACGAGCGGGGGCGCGAAGAACGGGCTTAACACAGGAGACATGGAAGACCGGGTGAACGCGACGAAGATAGCGCGGGAGAAGAAGTCGCACTGCGACAGGATTAATGACCTGAGAAATACGGAACGGACCAATGAACCGCGGGGCCAACTTGCGAGAAGCTGACTTAAGGGGAAGGTTCTGAGTGGAGAGCCATACTCTCTGACCGCAACAATATCTAGGACTCTTGGTCCTACGCTTATTAGCGGCCCTCACAGTCTGCGCCCTATTACGGCAAAGTGCCGACCTGACCCCCTTCCAGGTGCGCTCGCAACGCTGGACAAAAGCCTGAGCGGAGGGGACGCAGGACTCGGCGAGCTGAGATGAGAACAGCGGAGGCTGGTACCCGAGGCTACTCTGAAAAGGAGATAGACCGGTAGCAGACGAGGGAAGCGAGTTGTGGGCGTACTCTGCCCAGGGGAGCTGTTCTGACCAAGACGCAGGGTTACGAAAAGAAAGACTGCGTAAAATGCGACCAACCGTCTGATTGGCCCGTTCGGCTTGACCGTTAGACTGGGGATGAAAGCCGGACGAGAGACTGACGGAAGCCCCAATCAAACGGCAAAACTCCCTCCAAAATTGAGACGTGAACTGCGGGCCTCTGTCGGAAACGACGTCAGACGGAAGGCCATGAATTCGGAAAACATTCTCGATAATGATCTGAGCCGTCTCCTTAGCAGAAGGGAGCTTAGCGAGAGGAATGAAATGAGCCGCCTTAGAGAATCTATCGACAACCGTAAGAATAACTGTCTTCCCCGCTGATGAAGGCAGTCCGGTGATAAAATCTAAAGCGATGTGAGACCACGGTCGAGAGGGAATGGGAAGCGGTCTGAGACGGCCGGCAGGAGGAGAGTTCCCAGATTTAGTCTGCGCGCAGACCGAACAAGCGGCGACAAATCGACGCGCGTCACGTTCCCGAGTGGGCCACCAGAAACGCTGGCGAATGGAAGCGAGCGTAACCCGAACGCCGGGGTGGCCGGCTAACTTGGCAGAGTGGGCCCACTGAAGAACGGCCGGACGAGTAGGAACGGGAACGAACAGAAGGTTCCTAGGACAAGCTCGCGGCGACGGAGTGTGAGCGAGTGCTTGCTTTACCTGCCTCTCAATTCCCCAGACAGTCAACCCGACAACACGCCCGTCAGGAGAATCCCCTCGGGGTCGGTGGAGACCTCAGAAGAACTGAAGAGACGAGATAAAGCATCAGGCTTGGTGTTTTTGAGCCCGGACGATAAGAAATAACAAACTCGAAACGAGCGAAAAACAGAGCCCAACGAGCCTGACGCGCATTAAGTCGTTTGGCTGAACGGATGTACTCAAGGTTCCTATGGTCAGTCCAAACGACAAAAGGAACGGTCGCCCCCTCCAACCACTGTCGCCATTCGCCTAGGGCTAAGCGGATGGCGAGCAGTTCGCGATTACCAACATCATAGTTACGTTCTGACGGCGATAAGCGATGAGAGAAAAACGCGCAAGGATGGACCTTGCCGTCAGAGAGAGAGCGCTGAGAAAGAATGGCTCCCACGCCCACCTCTGACGCGTCAACCTCAACAACAAACTGACTAGAGATGTCAGGTGTAACAAGAATAGGCGCGGATGTAAAACGATTCTTAAGAAGATAAAAAGCTCCCTGGGCGGAAACGGACCACTTAAAGCACGTCTTAACAGAAGTAAGGGCTGTGAGGGGAGCTGCCACCTGACCGAAATTACGGATGAAACGACGATAGAAATTAGCGAAGCCCAGAAAGCGCTGCAGCTCGACGCGTGACTTAGGAACGGGCCAATCAATGACAGCCTGGACCTTAGCGGGATCCATCTTAATGCCCTCAGCGGAAATAACGGAACCGAGAAAAGGGACAGAGGCGGCATGAAAAGTGCACTTCTCAGCCTTCACATAAAGACAGTTCTCCAAAAGGCGCTGGAGGACGCGTCGCACGTGCTGAACATGAATCGAGAGAGACGGTGAAAAAATCAGGATATCGTCCATGTAAACGAAAACAAAAATGTTCAGCATGTCTCTCAGGACGTCGTTAACTAGTGCCTGAAAGACAGCTGGAGCGTTAACGAGGCCGAAAGGAAGATCCCGGTATTCAAAGTGCCCTAACGGAGTGTTAAACGCCGTCTTCCACTCTTCCCCCTCCCTGATGCGCACGAGATGGTAGGCGTTACGAAGGTCCAATTTGGTGAAAAACCTGGCTCCCTGCAGGATCTCGAAGGCTGAAGACATAAGAGGAAGCGGATAACGATTCTTAACTGTTATGTCATTCAGCCCTCGATAATCCACGCATGGGCGCAGGGACCCGTCCTTCTTCTGAACAAAAAAAAACCCCGCTCCGGCGGGAGAGGAGGAGGAGACTATGGTACCGGCGTCGAGCGAAACCGACAAATAATCCTCGAGAGCCTTACGTTCGGGAGCCGACAGAGAGTATAATCTACCCCGGGGGAGTAGTTCCCGGAAGGAGATCAATACTACAGTCATACGACCGGTGTGGAGGGAGAGAAGTGGCCTTGGAACGACTGAACACCGTGCGCAGATCGTGATACTCCTCCGGCACCCCTGTCAAATCGCCAGGCTCCTCCTGTGAAGAAGAGACAGAGGAAACAGGAGGGATAGCAGACATTAAACAGGTCACATGACAAGAAACATTCCAGGATAGGATAGTATTACTAGACCAATTAATAGAAGGGTTATGGCGCACTAGCCAGGGATGACCCAAAACAACAGGTGTAAAAGGTGAACGAAAAATTAGAAAAGAAATGGTTTCGCTATGATTACCAGAGACAGTGAGGGTTAAAGGCAGCGTCTCACGCTGAATCTTGGGGAGAGAACTACCATCTAAAGCGAACAAGGCCGTGGGCTCCCTAACTGTCTGAGAGGAATGTCATGTTCCCGAGCCCAGGTCTCGTCCATAAAACAGCCCTCCGCCCCAGAGTCTATCAAGGCACTGCAGGAAGCAGATGAACCGGGCCAGCGGAGATGGACCGGAAAGGTAGTGCGTGATCCAGAAGGAGAGGCCTGAGTAGTTGCGCTCACCAGTAGCCCTCCTCTTACTGATGAGCTCTGGCTTTTACTGGACATGAGGTGACAAAATGACCAGCGGAGCCGCAGTAGAGACAGAGGCGATTGGTGATTCTCCGTTCCTTCTCCTTGGCCGAGATGCGGATACCCCCAGCTGCATAGGCTCAGCATCCGAGCCGGCGGAGGAGGGTGGCAGTGATGCGGCAGGTGGCAGTGATGTGGAGAGGGGAGCAACGGAGAACGCGAGCTCCTTTCCACGTGCTCGGCAACGAAGATCAAACCGTCGCTCTATGCGAATAGCGAGAGCTATTAAGGAGTCCAGACTGGAAGGAACCTCCCGGGAGAGGATCTCATCCTTAACCTCGACGAGGAGACCCTCCAGAAAACGAGCGAGCAAAGCCGGCTCGTTCCAGTCACTAGAGGCAGCGAGAGTGCGAAACTCAATAGAATAATCCGTTATGGATCGATTCCCCTGACATAGGGAAGACAGGGCCCTGGAAGCCTCCTCCCCAAAAACAGAACGGTCAAAAACCCGTATCATCTCCTCCTTAAAGTCCTGATACTGGTTAATACACTCAGCCCTCGCCTCCCAGATTGCCGTGCCCCACTCACGCGCCCGTCCGGTAAGGAGAGAAATGACGTAGGCGATGCGGGCTGCGCTCCTGGAGTAAGTGTTGGGCTGGAGAGAGAACACCACATCACACTGAGTGAGGAATGAGCGGCACTCAGTGGGCTCCCCAGAGTAACACGGCGGGTTGTTGATCCTGGGCTCCGGAGACTCGGAAACCCTGGAAGTGGGCGGTGGATCGAGGTGGAGTTGGTGAACCTGTCTTGTGAGGTCGGAGACTTGGACGGCCAGGGTCTCAACGGCATGTCGAGCAGCAGACAATTCCTCCTCGTGTCTGCCTAGCATCGCTCCCTGGATCTCGACGGCGGAGTGAAAAGGGTCCGGAGCCGCTGGGTCCATTCTTGGTCTGATTCTTCTGTTATGTACTTGAGTGAAGACCCAAAAGCGGTTTTAACAGAAAACAGAGTTCTTTAATGAAAAACAGGAATGGCATAAATCCTCTTCCAACGTAGTCAATGGAACAAAAGAACGTAGTATAATGCAGGATGCACCTGCCAGGCAGACTCCGACAGGATAGGACAAGGTGGAAGCAAACGGGACGACAGCTTGCTTCTGGCATCAAAAACACAAACAAGAATCAGACACTGAAAGTAGCAGGAACAGAGAGAGAAATAGAGACCTAATCAGAGGGGGAAGAGAGAACAGGTGGGAAAGAGTGGATGAGCTAGTTAGGGGAGATGTAGAACAGCTGAAGAATGAGAGACAGAGAAGGTAACCTAAAAAGACCAGCAGAGAGAGACAGAGTGAAGAGAAAGGACAGGAACAGACATAACAAGACATGACAGAATATTGATCTTCAACAAGTAGTCATAAACCACCTGAATATTGATCTTCAACTCATAGTCATAAACCACCTGAATATTGATCTTCAACTAGTAGTCATAAACCACCTGAATATTGATCTTCAACTAGTTGCCATAAACCGCCTGAATACTGATTTTCAACTAGTAGTCATAAACCACTTGAATATTGATCTTCAACTAGTTGTCATAAATCACCTGAATATTGATCTTCATCTAGTAGTCATAAACCAGCTGAATATTGATATTCAACTAGTAGTCATAAACCAGCTGAATATTGATCTTCAACTAGTAGTCATAAACCACCTGAATATTGATCTTCAACAAGTAGTCATAAATAACCTGAATATTGATCATCAACTATTGGTCGTAAACCACCTGAATATTGATCTTCAACTAGTAGTCATAAATCACCTGAATATTGATCTTCAACTAGTAGTCATAAACCACCTGAATATTGATCTTCAACTATTGGTCGTAAACCACCTGAATACTGATCTTCAACTAGTAGTCATAAATCACCTGAATATTGATCTTCAACTAGCTGTCATAAACCACCTGAATATTGATCTTCAACTAGTAGTCATAAATAACCTGAATATTGATCTTCAACTAGTTGTCATAAACCACCTGAATATTGATCTTCAACTAGTAGTCATAAATAACCTGAATATTGATCTTCAACTATTGGTCGTAAACCACCTGAATATTGATCTTCTACTAGTAGTCATAAATCACCTGAATATTGATCTTCAACTAGTAGTCATAAACCACCTGAATATTGATCTTTAACTATTGGTCGTAAACCACCTGAATACTGATCTTCAACTAGTAGTCATAAATCACCTGAATATTGATCTTCAACTAGCTGTCATAAACCATCTGAATATTGATCTTCAACTAGTAGTCATAAATCACCTGAATATTGATCTTCAACTAGCTGTCATAAACCACCTGAATATTGATCTTCAACTAGTAGTCATAAAAACCTGAATATTGATCTTCAACTCGTAGTCATAAACCAGCTGAATATTGATCTTCAACAAGTAGTCATAAACCACCTGAATATTGATCTTCAACTAGTAGTCATAAACCACCTGAATATTGATCTCCAACAAGTAGTCATAAACCACCTGAATTTTGATCTTCAACTAGTAGTCATAAACCACCTGAATATTGATCTTCAACTAGTTGCCATAAACCGCCTGAATACTGATTTTCAACTAGTAGTCATAAACCACTTGAATATTGATCTTCAACTAGTTGTCATAAATCACCTGAATATTGATCTTCTCAGGATTTGGCCAGGGTTGTTCCGGGTTTTGGTCACTAGATGCCCCCATTGTGCTTTTTGACCTTATGTTTTTTCCCTTGTTCCCCATTATTATTTGCACCTGTGCCTCGTTTCCCCTGGGTCCTGACAGATCTTCATCTAGTTGTCATAAACCAGCTGAATATTGATCTTCAACTAGTAGTCATAAACCACCTGAATATTGATCTTCAACTATTGGTCGTAAACCACCTGAAAATTGATCTTCAACTAGCTGTCATAAATCACCTGAATATTGATCTTCAACTAGCTGTCATAACCACCTGAATATTGATCTTCAACTAGTAGTCATAAATAACCTGAATATTGATCTTCAACTATTGGTTGTAAACCACCTGAATATTGATCTTCAACTAGTAGTCATAAATAACCTGAATATTGATCATCAACTATTGGTCGTAAACCACCTGAATATTGTTCTTCAACTAGTAGTGATACATCACCTGAATATTGATCTTCAACTAGTAGTCATAAACCACCTGAATATTGATCTTCAACTATTGGTCGTAACCCACCTGAATACTGATCTTCAACTAGTAGTCATAAATCACCTGAATATTGATCTTCAACTAGTTGTCATAAACCACCTGAATATTAATCTTCAACTAGTAGTCATAAATCACCTGAATATTGATCTTCAACTAGTAGTCATAAACCACCTGAATATTGATTTTCAACTATTGGTCGTAAACCACCTGAATACTGATCTTCAACTAGTAGTCATAAATCACCTGAATATTGATCTTCAACTAGTTGTCATAAACCACCTGAATATTGATCTTCAACTAGTAGTCATAAACCACCTGAATATTGATCTCCAACAAGTAGTCATAAACCACCTGAATTTTGATCTTCAACTAGTAGTCATAAACCACCTGAATATTGATCTTCAACTAGTTGCCATAAACCGCCTGAATCCTGATTTTCAACTAGTAGTCATAAACCACTTGAATATTGATCTTCAACTAGTTGTCATAAATCACCTGAATATTGATCTTGTCAGGATTTGGCCAGGGTTGTTCCGGGTTTTGGTCACTAGATGCCCCCATTGTGCTTTTTGACCTTATGTTTTTTCCCTTGTTCCCCATTATTATTTGCACCTGTGCCTCGTTTCCCCTGATTGTATTTAAACCCTTAGTTTCCCTCAGTTCTGTGCTCTGTGTTTGTATGTTAGTACCCAGCCCTAGTGTTCTGTGTATTCTTGTCGATTCCGGTGGATGCTCTTGTGGAATTCTGTTTTTGTTTTTGAGTATCTCTTGAGGCTTTTTTGTGCTATACCTACCACCTTTTGGATTTGCCATTTTGTATTGAAGGACTTCTCCTTTTTACTTTATTAAATACACCGTCTTAAGTACTGCTGTGTCTGCCTCATCTTCTGGGTTCTGCTGACTATTCGTGGCTCAGTTAGTTAAGTGACTGTTTCTCACTCCGGAGACCCAGGTTTGTAACCGGGTCCTGACAGATCTTCATCTAGTAGTCATAAACCAGCTGAATATTGATCTTCAACTAGTAGTCATAAACCAGCTGAATATTGATCTTCAACTATTGGTCGTAAACCACCTGAAAATTGATCTTCAACTAGCTGTCATAAATCACCTGAATATTGATCTTCAACTAGCTGTCATAACCACCTGAATATTGATCTTCAACTAGTAGTCATAAATAACCTGAATATTGATCTTCAACTATTGGTTGTAAACCACCTGAATATTGATCTTCAACTAGTAGTCATAAATAACCTGAATATTGATCTTCAACTATTGGTTGTAAACCACCTGAATATTGTTCTTCAACTAGTAGTCATAAATAACCTGAATATTGATCGTCAACTATTGGTCGTAAACCACCTGAATATTGTTCTTCAACTAGTAGTCATAAATCACCTGAATATTGATCTTCAACTAGTAGTCATAAACCACCTGAATATTGATCTTCAACTAGTAGTCATAAATCACCTGAATATTGATCTTCAACTAGTTGTCATAAACCACCTGAATATTGATCGTCAACTATTGGTCGTAAACCACCTGAATATTGTTCTTCAACTAGTAGTCATAAATCACCTGAATATTGATCTTCAACTAGTAGTCGTAAACCACCTGAATATTGATCTTCAACTATTGGTTGTAACCCACCTGAATACTGATCTTCAACTAGTAGTCATAAACCAACTTAATATTGATCTTCATTTGTTTTTTCTTGAAGGTTGTGTCATCTTTAAAAATGTATTCAACTAGTAGTCATAAATCACCTGAATATTGATCTTCAACTAGCTGTCATAACCACCTGAATATTGATCTTCAACTAGTAGTCATAAATAACCTGAATATTGATCTTCAACTATTGGTTGTAAACCACCTGAATATTGATCTTCAACTAGTAGTCATAAATAACCTGAATATTGATCTTCAACTATTGGTTGTAAACCACCTGAATATTGATCTTCAACTAGTAGTCATAAATAACCTGAATATTGATCGTCAACTATTGGTCGTAAACCACCTGAATATTGTTCTTCAACTAGTAGTCATAAATCACCTGAATATTGATCTTCAACTATTGGTTGTAAACCACCTGAATATTGATCTTCAACTAGTAGTCATAAATAACCTGAATATTGATCGTCAACTATTGGTCGTAAACCACCTGAATATTGTTCTTCAACTAGTAGTCATAAACCACCTGAATATTGATCTTCAACTAGTTGCCATAAACCGCCTGAATACTGATTTTCAACTAGTAGTCATAAACCACTTGAATATTGATCTTCAACTAGTTGTCATAAATCACCTGAATATTGACCTTCATCTAGTAGTCATAAACCAGCTGAATATTGATCTTCAACTAGTAGTCATAAACCAGCTGAATATTGATCTTCAACTAGTAGTCATAAACCACCTGAATATTGATCTTCAACAAGTAGTCATAAATAACCTGAATATTGATCATCAACTATTGGTCGTAAACCACCTGAATATTGATCTTCAACTAGTAGTCATAAATCACCTGAATATTGATCTTCAACTAGTAGTCATAAACCACCTGAATATTGATCTTCAACTATTGGTCGTAAACCACCTGAATACTGATCTTCAACTAGTAGTCATAAATCACCTGAATATTGATCTTCAACTAGCTGTCATAAACCACCTGAATATTGATCTTCAACTAGTAGTCATAAATAACCTGAATATTGATCTTCAACTCGTAGTCATAAACCAGCTGAATATTGATCTTCAACAAGTAGTCATAAACCACCTGAATATTGATCTTCAACTCATAGTCATAAACCACCTGAATATTGATCTTCAACTAGTAGTCATAAACCACCTGAATATTGATCTTCAACTAGTTGCCATAAACCGCCTGAATACTGATTTTCAACTAGTAGTCATAAACCACTTGAATATTGATCTTCAACTAGTTGTCATAAATCACCTGAATATTGATCTTCAACTAGTAGTCATAAACCACCTGAATATTGATCTTCAACTAGTTGCCATAAACCGCCTGAATACTGATTTTCAACTAGTAGTCATAAATCACCTGAATATTGATCTTCAACTAGTAGTCATAAACCACCTGAATATTGATCTTCAACTATTGGTTGTAACCCACCTGAATACTGATCTTCAACTAGTAGTCATAAACCAACTTAATATTGATCTTCATTTGTTTTTTCTTGAAGGTTGTGTCATCTTTAAAAATGTATTTTTATATCAAGAACATTTTCAACCATCCAGCACAGATCTGGTTGGCCAAGTCTCCTGGAGAGAAAGCAGGATTTTCTTTCCATCCCTATTTTAAAGAGATTGATCCCAAATGACAAAATATTAAACGTTAATGTCCTTACCTTCAAAGCAGTCTATGGACAAGCAGATTCCAATCTATGATTTGGTTACCCACTACCATCAACCATTAATAGTAACATTTCCTGTGCAGAGCCTTTATGTAGTGTTAACACTCCTCTCCATGTGTCCCATATAACTTTCCACCTGATAACATGGATCAATCCCAGCTTCCAACCGTCCCACTGTTTTTAGCATTTGCCTGTCTCTCTACCTCATTTAATTACTGTGTCAAAGTGTCAAACTACCTAAAAAAATTGTAAAGAAAACATGTTAGCATTCTTCACATTATCTACCCCAAAAAAGTAACAAAGTAGTCACATTTGGAGTGTTCATTTAATGTTCAAAGCATCCTGAATAAACCTAATTTTCCACCCTTGTAATAAGCCTAAGCCATGTCAAAATACATAGAATTTCAGGATATTCACTTTAAAACAGTAAACCCCCAGTCCCTCGTCTATGGATTGGCCAGGGGGCAATGACATTCACATAGCAAATCTCACTCCAAACTTTCTTCAAATGTTGGTAGCCCTGAATTGTTGCAATGCACTAAAATAGTAAAATAGTAATAAATATTGCATGACTTCGTTATCATACATTTACTACAATGATGTACACATATTAACATTGAAAATATTCTAAAATAATATATCTGTATTACTTGCTATGAAAGCATCAATTTCAACATTTTACAGCTTGTACAGTGCATTTGGAAAGTGTTCAGACCCCCTTACTTTTTTCACATTTTGTTATGTTACAGTCTTATTCTAAAATGGATTAAATATTTGTTTTCCTCATCAGTCTAAGCACAATATCCCATGATGATAAAGTGAAAATGGGTTTTTAGAAATACCTTATTTATATTTGTATTCAGACCCTTTGCTATGAGACGCGAAATTGAGCTCAAGTGCATCCTGTTTCCATTGATCATCCTTAAGATGTTTTTTACAACTTGATTGGAGTCCACCTGTGGTGAATTCAATTGATTGGACATGATTTAGAAAGACACCTGTCTATATAAGGTCCCACAGTTGACAGTGCACATCAGAGCAAAAACCAAGCCATGAGGTCGAAGGGATTGTCCGTAGAGCTCCGAGACAGGATTGTGTCGAGGGACAGATCTGGGGAAGGGTGCCAAAACATTTCTGCAGCATTGAAGGTCCCCCAAGAACACAGTGATCTCCATCTTTCTCAAATGGAAGAAGTTTGGAACCAATAAGACTCTTCCAAGAGCTGGCTGCCTGGCCAAACTGAGCGATCAGGGGAGAAGAGCCTTGGTCATGGAGGTGACCCTGAACCCGATGGTCCCTCTGTGACAGAGCTCTAGAGTTCCTCTGTGGAGATGGGAGAACCTTCCAGAAGGACAACTGTCTCTGCAATACTCCACCTAGAAGGCCTTTGTGGTAGAGTGGCCAAACAGAACTCCTCAGTAATAAGCACATGACAGCCCGCTTGGAGTTTGCCAAAAGGCACCTAAAGGACTCTTAGACCATGAAAAAACAAGATTCTATGGTCTGCTGAAACCAAGATTGAACTATTTGGCCTGAATGCCAAGCGTCACATCTGGAGGAAACCTTGCACCCTCCCTACGGTGAAGCATGGTGGTGCCAGCATCATGCTGTGGGGATGTTTTTCAGCGGCAGGGACTGGGAGACTAGTCAGGATCGAGGGAAAGATGAACAGAGTAAAGTACAGAGAGATCCTTGATGAAAACCTGCTCCAGAGTGCTCAGGACCTCAGACTGGGGTGAAGGTTCACCTTCTAACAGGACAATGACCCTTAGCACACAGCCAAGACAAAGCAGGAGTGGCTTCAGGACAAGTCTCTGAATGTCCTTGAGTTGCCCAGCCAGATCCCGGACTTGAACCCGATCGAACATCTCTGCAAAGACCTGAAAATAACAGTTGTAATGGCTGTCAAAGGTGCTTCAACAAAGTACAGAATTTGCAAAAACATCTAAAAACCTGTTTTTACTTTGTCATTATGGGGTACTGTGTGTAGATTGATGAAGGGGGAAAACTATTTCATCCATTTTAGAATAATCGATTTTAGAATAAGGCTGTAACGTAACAAAACGTGGAAAAAGTCAAGGGGTCTGAATACTTTCCGAATGCACTGTACATACAAAGTATCCACTCGGTTATTACTCAAATATACACATAATTCTGTCTGCCTACGTATTCTCCTGGGGACTGGAGTGGTCTTTGACCTCTGTGGAGCCCAAGTTGTCTGTGGGCGGATAGCTGGGTTCGGGGGGCTTGTAGGCCAACTCACTGAAAGAAAAAATAACATCTGTCTGTCTGTCTGTCTGTCTGTCTGTCTGTCTGTCCATCCATCTGTCTGATTTGTCCGTTCTCTGTAGTGTCTTACCTCTCTCCATCTCTCTCTGTAGCAGCCTGGAGAGGGAGACAAAAACCAACAGGGGTCGTCAGTATTTCCCAAAAACACATCAATTAGATATTCACTGATAAAAGAGGAAGTGCTTCCATCTTCAGTATGGGTTACCTTGGGCTTCTGTGGGAGTGGCACCCCTCCCATCTTTCTAGGCCCCCCAAGAGTGTCAAAAGAATTACTGCGTACCCTCATGGCTCTCTGCAACAAAGACAGGAAATATGGATGCCAAGTCCAAAACCCACCCTTTCCCCACACTGTAGTGGAAAGTCAAGGATTTCTGACCTCACCTTAAAGTTTTCGATGAACCCTCCACTCCCCTCAGTCACACCCCTCATCCCCTCAGAAGTCGAGAGGGTGGACACAGGCGAATCTCCCATCATGCACTGGGAGCGGGTGGACAGTTCCGCCTGCAGACCCTCCAGGAGGGATGAACGAGTGCGTAGCTTGAAAAGATAGGATGAGAGGAGAGAGGGAGGCAGAGACGGAGGAGAGAAGGAGGCAGCATAGAGGAGTTAAGTAAGAAATGGGGAGCAGAAGAGAGGAATTAGAGAAGAGGAAATACTTGTGTCTTAGGTTTCTGTTCCACTTAAAAAGATACCAGATTTGCATCTAGAAAGTCTTTGCCTGTGTGAATGCAATGCCTCAAGCATTACTGTATACATTTATAATGGTGTTAGAGTTGTTCTTCTGTGGTTACCTCCAGTCTACTGAACCTCTCAGCCTTATAACAGGAGATCTCTGCATTGATAAGCTTGGTCAGAAGGAACTCTCTCAACAGGGAGCTCTGGAAGATAGGCCAACAGAGACACACTGAGAATGCATCATGGTCTTTTACCTTGTCACCAAGTTCAGATGTGAATTCTGCTCACCTCTGTGAATATGGGAGGATCAGGGAGGGAGGGACCAAAGGGAGGTACATCGTCTCTGGCTGTGACTGACACCTGCAAACAGACCACTTCCAGGTTTGAAAAAGGCTTTCCATTCAGTGATAAAAGATCAATGTGTCTCTCATTTTGTTTTATCTTCTTACCTGGAACACCCCTCCTCCTCCTGCCTCCTCCCCCTCCCCCTCGTCCCCCACTCTCTTCCTCACCCTCCTGACTACTAGGAAACAGTGCAGGAAGTGTGAGCCGATGACATCAGACAGAAAAGGGGTGTGGCCCTCCTGGTAAACAACAGCAACGATGTCGTTGCCAATGTGTCTCTTCCTCTGTAGCTGTAAGGAGTAATGAGCAGAGGGTAAGCGGGAGCCACTTGAGCTGGGTTGAAGTGATTGACTGTGGGTGAGGATGATTTGGTGTCGTTATTCAGGCTAACCTGTTGTGTATCGCCCTCTGTGAAGGGCAATTTGGTGGACACATGGAACATGATCTCTCTGCCGTGGAAGGAAGTGAAGACCGCATCATTTCCTGTCTGGCCGTGATACACGTCCAAACCTCCTCGGAACCTGGAAGAGAGGGAGGGAGAGAGAGAATGTGGGAGAGAAAGAGGGAAGAGGCAGCCGGGGAGAGGGAGTGACAGTAAGCTGCTGGTATCTTCTTATTCATCTCTTCCTGTTACAATGTCATATTTCTGTAATTCTCCATAAGGCCATGTCACCATGTAGGTTACTGTACATTACCCAGTGAACCCTTGAAGTGCGACTGTAGCTCCCAAAATAGAGAGGAATTCTTGAAACTCTTCACTTTCCTCATTGTTACAGAGTATGTCCTCCTCTGTCAACTGTAAAAGATAGAGAGAAAATATGAGAGGTAATGTACAGTAGACAAGTGCCACTATTTAATGCTTCCAAGCTTCTGCCTGCATTCCAGTTATTTACCTGTCCCTCTCTCTGATACAAAACACCAAACTTGAAATTCGGAGACACTCTGTGTTCATCAAATGCTGTTATAAGATCTGGTGCCTGAAAGACAGAGAGGGGAAGAGAGAAAGAAAGAAGCAAAGAGAGGGAGAGAGAGATAGAGAGATAAAAGGGGAAGAAGAGAGCACACATTTTTTGTCAAAATGGTCTCAGGGTTTAGAGGTCATTTGAGGAGTACATTCTGTGTAACATGAAGGCCTAAACATTTGGGAATGTGTACAGTGAAAAAGAAGTACCTTGAGGTAACTGACCACATCAAATCTGGACACAGTCACACTGTCGCATAGCATCTGAAAAGGACATGGTCAGTTTGGGTTTTTTCAATGATGGTAAATGTTTTCAGTAAAAGCACAGTAAAGGTTCATCTAAAATACACACGTCTGTTGGAGAGACTAGTAATGGTACCTTGGCCAGCTCCACAGCAGACGGGATGTTTGGGAACAGAGACACAGAGAAAACCCCATGCATAGAGCATTCCCTCATCCTGGAAAGGAAAGACAGACGTAATAACTGTTGCTCATGGAATTCACCAGGGTGTTTCATTACATTAATTGAATAAATTATATTCTTTCTGATATAACCTCAGTATCACTCTCAGCCTCTTCTCTTCTTCCTCCAAACAGACAGAGAGAAGGAGGGGTCCCAGGGAAGGGTCCACTGCTGTGAACGAGTGATGATACTGACATAGGAGAGAAAGTCACACAGCTACTATGTATGTATTTCATCATCTTGGATCATAGTCCATCTCTACCATCAAATGGAACAGAATAAGAGTAGTCCTATGGGCGGTACTCTACTAACTCGTGAGCGGAAGAACTGCTGGTAGAATGTGGCCTCGCTGTCTCTCTCCATGATGTCATAGGTCTCTGGGTCTAGTCCATAATGAGAGGATGTCGGACTGGTCTCAGCAAACTTCTGTAGCGGGGGGTCTATCCAGTAACCACCCAGCTTTGGAGGCAGGATCAGAGGAAGGTCACGACCTATCTTCAAAAGCTGAGACTTTCAAAAGGGTGAGATGATAATTAAACGTCTGGTGTATCCAATTAAATGTAGATCCTGCAGTATCCGTGGAATGATGTTTGAACTGACATGCTCATGGTTGCATCAGCAAACCTAATAATGGGTTTTATGTATGGTGGTATGAGTGTTATAACTATTGTGATATCAGTGTTTTAGGGAACAAAAACATCTATATCATTGAGAATATTGAAAGGTCAATGTCAACACACACACGTGTGCACACAAATCTTGACATTATATTTTAGGAGAAAGACTCACCCTCAAAGGCAGAGGGAATTCACAGCGCTGTTCATCTAGCCTGCTGCTCTGATGAAGGAGAGTGAAGATAACAGTGACTGACTGATTGACTAACTGGGGAGAGAACTGTTGTACACACAGAGACTACACAAAACAGAGAGGGAATGATGCTGTACACTCACCTGCAACTTCTCAATGATCTCAAACAGCTCTGTCACCTTACATGGAAAACACAGACAGACAGATTCAGACAGATAGACCAACATACAGAGTCAGACAGACAGACCAACATACAGAGTCAGACAGACAGACCAACATACAGAGTCAGACAGACAGACCAACATACAGAGTCAGACAGACAGACCAACATACAGTCAGACAGACAGACCAACATACAGTCAGACAGACAGACCAACATACAGAGTCAGACAGACAGACCAACATACAGAGTCAGACAGACAGACAAACATTCAGAGTCAGACAGACAGACAAACATACAGAGTCAGTCAGACAGACAAACATACAGAGTCAGTCAGACAGACAGACAGACAGACAGACAGACAGACAGACAGACAGACAGACAGACACATGGGAGGTTGAGGGAGAAATAGGAAGAGAAAGAGAAACAACGTTAGACAAACACAGATGCAGGGAAATGCAGGGACACTAAATTAGTGACGATGTGATCAACAAATGCAAAAAGGATATGATGAAAGACACATTATCACAATGAAGTCCTTGTACCTTCTGGTTGCTGCCAGCAGAAAGGAACGGTTTGGTCTCGCTGGTAGGGGAGTCCAAAATATCCAGATTGCTGTGTTCTAAAGGTTCTGGTCTGCTGCAACAGGTGGAATGACAGAGCAAAGCAATGCAACCCATCACTTTTCCTATTCGTCAACTGCAAGTGTATCAAGCTTTAAATCCAGTGTAAAATGACCAGCGAGAAATAAACAACATCTAATGTGGATAAAGGTAAATAAAGGTATTTCACATTTTTTCTCACCTAGTCTCATTTTCACATATGAACTTGTCCACACTGTGAATAGGGAAAGTGGTAACTCCTTAGACAATGTGCCGCATGACATTAAGAACTACTTCTATTATCAACTATTTGAAGATTTTATTCAGATTCTGACACTAGAACCAAAGCATTTTAATTTGTTCTCAATACTGTGACTGTTACTCACCCTCCATATGCCCCAAAAGTGAAACTTCTCTTTCTGGAGAAGAACTTCTCATTTCTGCTGTCTCTCTCCATCGTTCTGTGTGGGTGTTAGTGCTTGTGAGTGCCAGTGTGCTAGCTATAGTCAATCAGTACTGCCTAGGGATGAATTAAATCACTCCCCTCCCTCTCTCTCTCTCTCTCTCTCTCTCTTTCTCTCCTCTCTGCCCCCTGCCTCTCACTCATT
The DNA here is from genome assembly GCF_036934945.1 of Oncorhynchus masou masou. NCBI lineage: Eukaryota > Metazoa > Chordata > Actinopteri > Salmoniformes > Salmonidae > Oncorhynchus > Oncorhynchus masou. The sequence continues at coordinate 76,847,913 of NC_088240.1, read as the reverse complement.
TAATCTCTATACTTCCTTCCCTATATCCTGCTGTCAGCCAGACGAGCAATATTAACCCCATCTTGGCCGCAGGGACACATGCACTGATGGATAACAAACCCCCACGACCCTGCCCTGACATGCAGTACATGTATGGACACAGAGACAGAGGGGTCGCTAGGTATCGATCACCATGCTCTAAGAAACACAGATAGTGGTCTCACTGACTTGGTGTGTGTAAAGATAGGAATGGTAAATAAATAAATAAACGCATGAGCGATTGCCTCTTTAGACCTGTTACCCTTTGAGTCTGTAGAACCATCAATTATTGACAGCACATACTGAGAGAGGTGCAAGGCAGCGGGAGAGGAGAGGAGAGAGGAGGGGAATGGGGAGGGGTGGTCGTGGAGGGGGAGGGGTGTTGAGGCACACTGCTAAAGGGGGAATACAAAAGAGGAAGGGAGGTTAGACATACTGTATCTATGAACACAAGTATTTAAACAAATCTTTGTTATCAAGGAAGATTTTTCATATCAATCAAAATACCATTTTCTGTGTTTGCAAACGTTTCCGCAGGGGGCTGATGCGCGCCATATTGGAAGTTCTCATAGACGGTCAGCTAAGAAAGCCTCCATTTACATGTTGCTTATGAGTAGATTTATAATAATAATAATAATAATAATTAGGTGGGTGCTTACATTTGTCCTATTTCACACATGTACACGTGTGTGTTATACACATTTGTGAATTGTACATTTGTTCGGTTACTGGCCCAGTGCTCTTAACCGCTCAACTACCTGCCGCCTAATTTCACATTACTTAGGGATTATAATTGTATTTTCGCATTCTATTTTACAATTGCTACATCCAAAATATGTTTTTTAAAGATCACAAACAAACATAATCTTTGCGACTATTCAAGCAATAATCAAAACATTTTAAATGTATGAGAAACCAAAAAAGTGTTCGCCCAGCAAAGCGTCAATCAAAATTCCCTGAACTGTCATTGGCTATAATCCTAAATTTATTCTGCAGAGGTGCGGAAGTTGTTTGTTAGTAGGGTACGTTGTTTAACCTCTGATGTAAAGTCCCTTATTTAGGGGACTAGTAGCGGTTCTGGACTGGTTCTGAGTGACCAAAATGTTTGTGTACAGAACGTCTATGAACAGTGCAACGTCAATTGCTTTAAATTTAGCAAAACAGCTCTCCACATTCAGATGGCACCATTCGCAAAGAGCTGAGATGTAGGCTTTGTAATCTTGCACCTCATTTGCATATGAGTGACTTGTCACATTTTTTGTCCTATCCAGACAAAGGATCTATTCCTCTGGCTGTGAGCATAGGAGCCCCACTTGCTTTTGAGCCGGGCTATAGAGCCACGCTGAAACTCAATGAAACTCAAGATTCTCAAATGGAGATAACGTTCGCGGTATTTAGTTTTAGCTATGTTGGATGAACAGATTGCTATACTTCTATATGAAAACCCTTCAGTTGGCATGCTGAATGGCAGTCAATAAACATGATATTTCTGTCACGACTTCCGCCGAAGTCGGCTCCCCTCCTTGTTCGGGCGACGTTCGGCGGTCGACGTCACCGGCCTTCTAGCCATCTCCGCTCCATTTTTCATTGTTCCATTTGTTTTGTCTTGTTTCCCGCACACCTGCTTTACATCAAATCAAATCAAATCAAATGTATTTATATAGCCCTTCATACATCAGCTGATATCTCAAAGTGCTGTACAGAAACCCAGCCTAAAAGCCCAAACAGCAAGCAATGCAGGTGTAGAAGCATGGTGGCTAGGAAAAACTCCCTAGAAACGCCAAAACCTAGGAAGAAACCTAGAGAGGAACCAGTCTATGTGGGGTGGCCAGTCCTCTTCTGGCTGTGCCAGGTGGAGATTATAAGAGAACATGGCCAAGATGTTCAAATGTTCATAAATGACCAGCATGGTCCAAAAATAATAAGGCAGAACAGTTGAAACTGGAGCAGCAGCACGGCCTGTGGACTGGGGACAGCAAGGAGTCATCATGTCAGCTAGTCCTGAGGCATGGTCCTAGGGCTCAGGTCCTCCGAGAGAGAGAAAGAAAGAGAGAAAGAGAGAATTTGAGAGAGCATAGTTAAATTCACACAGGACACCGGATAGGACAGGAGAAGTACTCCAGATATAACAAACTGACCCTAGCCCCCCGACACATAAACTACCGCAGCATAAATACTGGAGGCTGAGACAGGAGGGTTCAGGAGACACTGTGGTCCCATCCGATGACACCCCCGGACAGGGCCAAACAGGAAGGATATAACCCCACCCACTTTGCCAAAGCACAGCCCCCACACCACTAGAGGGATATCTTCAACCACCAACTTAGCATTCTGAGACAAGGCCGAGTATAGCCCATAAAGATCTCCGCCACGGCACAACCCAAGGGGGGGCGCCAACATTCCCTAATCAACTGCATATACAGTATATATTCCTCTGTTCCCCCCATGTCTTTGTATGGGATTGTTTTGTTACTTGTTTTGTATTGACGCGCCTAGCTATTTTTTCCCCGGATACTATGTTTCAACCCGGTGTATGTTTAATTGTTAAATATTTTTGCTTATTTGTGACTTTGTCACGCTTTGCACTTTTGCCTTTGGCTGGAGGTTTGTTGGACACTGTTGCATCCGTCTGTTGTTGCTTCTGCCGAATGAACTGTGCGCCTGATCACAACTCTCTGCTCTCCTGCACCTGACTTCAACACCAGTAGATCACAACTCTCTGCTCTCCTGCACCTCACTTCAACACCAGTAGATCACAACTCTCTGCTCTCCTGCACCTCACTTCAACACCAGTAGATCACAACTCTCTGCTCTCCTGCACCTCACTTCAACACCAGTAGATCACAACTCTCTGCTCTCCTGCACCTGACTTCAACACCAGTAGATCACAACTCTCTGCTCTCCTGCACCTCACTTCAACACCAGTAGATCACAACTCTCTGCTCTCCTGCACCTCACTTCAACACCAGTAGATCACAACTCTCTGCTCTCCTGCACCTCACTTCAACAACAGTAGATCACAACTCTCTGCTCTCCTGCACCTCACTTCAACAACAGTAGATCACAACTCTCTGCTCTCCTGCACCTCACTTCAACACCAGTAGATCACAACTCTCTGCTCTCCTGCACCTCACTTCAACACCAGTAGATCACAACTCTCTGCTCTCCTGCACCTCACTTCAACACCAGTAGATCACAACTCTCTGCTCTCCTGCACCTCACTTCAACACCAGTAGATCACAACTCTCTGCTCTCCTGCACCTGACTTCAACACCAGTAGATCACAACTCTCTGCTCTCCTGCACCTCACTTCAACACCAGTAGATCACAACTCTCTGCTCTCCTGCACCTCACTTCAACACCAGTAGATCACAACTCTCTGCTCTCCTGCACCTGACTTCAACACCAGTAGATCACAACTCTCTGCTCTCCTGCACCTCACTTCAACACCAGTAGATCACAACTCTCTGCTCTCCTGCACCTCAAATCAACACCAGTAGATCACAACTCTCTGCTCTCCTGCACCTGACTTCAACACCAGTAGATCACAACTCTCTGCTCTCCTGCACCTCACTTCAACACCAGTAGATCACAACTCTCTGCTCTCCTGCACCTCACTTCAACACCAGTAGATCACAACTCTCTGCTCTCCTGCACCTGACTTCAACACCAGTAGATCACAACTCTCTGCTCTCCTGCACCTGACTTCAACACCAGTAGATCACAACTCTCTGCTCTCCTGCACCTCACTTCAACACCAGTAGATCACAACTCTCTGCTCTCCTGCACCTGACTTCAACACCAGTAGATCACAACTCTCTGTTCTCCTGCACCTGACTTCAACACCAGTAGATCACAACTCTCTGCTCTCCTGCACCTGACTTCAACACCAGTAGATCACAACTTTCTGCTTTCCTGCACCTGACTTCAACACCAGTAGATCACAACTCTCTGCTCTCCTGTATCTGACTTCAACACCAGTAGATCACAACTCTCTGCTCTCCTACACCTGACTTCAACACCAGTAGATCACAACTCTCTGCTCTCCTGCACCTGACTTCAACACCAGTAGATCACAACTCTCTGCTCTCCTGCACCTCACTTCAACACCAGTAGATCACAACTCTCTGCTCTCCTGCACCTCACTTCAACACCAGTAGATCACAACTCTCTGCTCTCCTGCACCTCACTTCAACACCAGTAGATCACAACTCTCTGCTCTCCTGCACCTCACTTCAACACCAGTAGATCACAACTCTCTGCTCTCCTGCACCTGACTTCAACACCAGTAGATCACAACTCTCTGCTCTCCTGCACCTGACTTCAACACCAGTAGATCACAACTCTCTGCTCTCCTGCACCTCACTTCAACACCAGTAGATCACAACTCTCTGCTCTCCTGCACCTCACTTCAACACCAGTAGATCACAACTCTCTGCTCTCCTGCACCTGACTTCAACACCAGTAGATCACAACTCTCTGCTCTCCTGCACCTGACTTCAACACCAGTAGATCACAACTCTCTGCTCTCCTGCACCTCACTTCAACACCAGTAGATCACAACTCTCTGCTCTCCTGCACCTGACTTCAACACCAGTAGATCACAACTCTCTGCTCTCCTGCACCTCACTTCAACACCAGTAGATCACAACTCTCTGCTCTCCTGCACCTGACTTCAACACCAGTAGATCACAACTCTCTGCTCTCCTGCATCTGACTTCAACACCAGTAGATCACAACTCTCTGCTCTCCTGTATCTGACTTCAACACCAGTAGATCACAACTCTCTGCTCTCCTACACCTGACTTCAACACCAGTAGATCACAACTCTCTGCTCTCCTGCACCTGACTTCAACACCAGTAGATCACAACTCTCTGCTCTCCTGCACCTGACTTCAACACCAGTAGATCACAACTCTCTGCTCTCCTGCACCTGACTTCAATACCAGTAGATCACAACTTTCTGCTCTCCTGCACCTGACTTCAACACCAGTAGATCACAACTCTCTGCTCTCCTGCATCTGACTTCAACACCAGTAGATCACAACTCTCTGCTCTCCTGCACCTGACTTCAACACCAGTAGATCACAACTCTCTGCTCTCCTGCACCTGACTTCAACACCAGTAGATCACAACTCTCTGCTCTCCTGCACCTGACTTCAACACCAGTAGATCACAACTTTCTGCTCTCCTGCACCTGACTTCAACACCAGTAGATCACAACTCTCTGCTCTCCTGCATCTGACTTCAACACCAGTAGATCACAACTCTCTGCTCTCCTGCACCTGACTTCAACACCAGTAGATCACAACTTTCTGCTCTCCTGCACCTGACTTCAACACCAGTAGATCACAACTCTCTGCTCTCCTGCATCTGACTTCAACACCAGTAGATCACAACTCTCTGCTCTCCTGCACCTGATTTCAACACCAGTAGATCACAACTCTCTGCTCTCCTGCACCTGACTTCAACACCAGTAGATCACAACTCTCTGCTCTCCTGCACCTGACTTCAACACCAGTAGATCACAACTTTCTGCTCTCCTGCACCTGACTTCAACACCAGTAGATCACAACTCTCTGCTCTCCTGCACCTGACTTCAACACCAGTAGATCACAACTCTCTGCTCTCCTGCACCTGACTTCAACACCAGTAGATCACAACTCTCTGCTCTCCTGCACCTGACTTCAACACCAGTAGATCACAACTCTCTGCTCTCCTGCATCTGACTTCAACACCAGTAGATCACAACTCTCTGCTCTCCTGCACCTGACTTCAACACCAGTAGATCACAACTCTCTGCTCTCCTGCACCTGACTTCAACACCAGTAGATCACAACTTTCTGCTCTCCTGCACCTGACTTCAACACCAGTAGATCACAACTCTCTGCTCTCCTGCACCTGACTTCAACACCAGTAGATCACAACTCTCTGCTCTCCTGCACCTGACTTCAACACCAGTAGATCACAACTCTCTGCTCTCCTGCACCTGACTTCAACACCAGTAGATCACAACTCTCTGCTCTTCTGCACCTGACTTCAACGCCAGTAGATCACAACTTTCTGCTCTCCTGCACCTGACTTCAACACCAGTAGATCACAACTCTCTGCTCTCCTGCACCTGACTTCAACACCAGTAGATCACAACTCTCTGCTCTCCTGCACCTGACTTCAACACCAGTAGATCACAACTCTCTGCTCTTCTGCACCTGACTTCAACACCAGTAGATCACAACTTTCTGCTCTCCTGCACCTGACTTCAACACCAGTAGATCACAACTCTCTGCTCTCCTGCACCTGACTTCAACACCAGTAGATCCCAACTCTCTGCTCTCCTGCACCTGACTTCAACACCAGTAGATCACAACTCTCTGCTCTCCTGCACCTGACTTCAACACCAGTAGATCCCAACTCTCTGCTCTCCTGCACCTGACTTCAACACCAGTAGATCACAACTCTCTGCTCTCCTGCATCTGACTTCAACACCAGTAGATCACAACTCTCTGCTCTCCTGCACCTGACTTCAACACCAGTAGATCACAACTCTCTGCTCTTCTGCACCTGACTTCAACACCAGTAGATCACAACTTTCTGCTCTCCTGCACCTGACTTCAACACCAGTAGATCACAACTCTCTGCTCTCCTGCACCTGACTTCAACACCAGTAGATCCCAACTCTCTGCTCTCCTGCACCTGACTTCAACACCAGTAGATCACAACTCTCTGCTCTCCTGCACCTGACTTCAACACCTGTAGATCCCAACTCTCTGCTCTCCTGCACCTCACTTCAACACCAGTAGATCACAACTCTCTGCTCTCCTGCATCTGACTTCAACACCAGTAGATCACAACTCTCTGCTCTCCTGCACCTGACTTCAACACCAGTAGATCACAACTCTCTGCTCTTCTGCACCTGACTTCAACACCAGTAGATCACAACTTTCTGCTCTCCTGCACCTGACTTCAACACCAGTAGATCACAACTCTCTGCTCTCCTGCACCTGACTTCAACACCAGTAGATCCCAACTCTCTGCTCTCCTGCACCTGACTTCAACACCAGTAGATCACAACTCTCTGCTCTCCTGCACCTGACTTCAACACCAGTAGATCCCAACTCTCTGCTCTCCTGCACCTGACTTCAACACCAGTAGATCACAACTCTCTGCTCTCCTGCATCTGACTTCAACACCAGTAGATCACAACTCTCTGCTCTCCTGCACCTGACTTCAACACCAGTAGATCACAACTCTCTGCTCTTCTGCACCTGACTTCAACACCAGTAGATCACAACTTTCTGCTCTCCTGCACCTGACTTCAACACCAGTAGATCACAACTCTCTGCTCTCCTGCACCTGACTTCAACACCAGTAGATCCCAACTCTCTGCTCTCCTGCACCTGACTTCAACACCAGTAGATCACAACTCTCTGCTCTCCTGCACCTGACTTCAACACCAGTAGATCCCAACTCTCTGCTCTCCTGCACCTGACTTCAACACCAGTAGATCACAACTCTCTGCTCTCCTGCATCTGACTTCAACACCAGTAGATCACAACTCTCTGCTCTCCTGCACCTGACTTCAACACCAGTAGATCACAACTCTCTGCTCTTCTGCACCTGACTTCAACACCAGTAGATCACAACTTTCTGCTCTCCTGCACCTGACTTCAACACCAGTAGATCACAACTCTCTGCTCTCCTGCACCTGACTTCAACACCAGTAGATCCCAACTCTCTGCTCTCCTGCACCTGACTTCAACACCAGTAGATCACAACTCTCTGCTCTCCTGCACCTGACTTCAACACCTGTAGATCCCAACTCTCTGCTCTCCTGCACCTGACTTCAACACCAGTAGATCACAACTCTCTGCTCTCCTGCATCTGACTTCAACACCAGTAGATCACAACTCTCTGCTCTCCTGCACCTGACTTCAACACCAGTAGATCACAACTCTCTGCTCTTCTGCACCTGACTTCAACACCAGTAGATCACAACTTTCTGCTCTCCTGCACCTGACTTCAACACCAGTAGATCACAACTCTCTGCTCTCCTGCACCTGACTTCAACACCAGTAGATCCCAACTCTCTGCTCTCCTGCACCTGACTTCAACACCAGTAGATCACAACTCTCTGCTCTCCTGCACCTGACTTCAACACCAGTAGATCCCAACTCTCTGCTCTCCTGCACCTGACTTCAACACCAGTAGATCACAACTCTCTGCTCTCCTGCATCTGACTTCAACACCAGTAGATCACAACTCTCTGCTCTCCTGCACCTGACTTCAACACCAGTAGATCACAACTCTCTGCTCTTCTGCACCTGACTTCAACACCAGTAGATCACAACTTTCTGCTCTCCTGCACCTGACTTCAACACCAGTAGATCACAACTCTCTGCTCTCCTGCACCTGACTTCAACACCAGTAGATCCCAACTCTCTGCTCTCCTGCACCTGACTTCAACACCAGTAGATCACAACTCTCTGCTCTCCTGCACCTGACTTCAACACCAGTAGATCCCAACTCTCTGCTCTCCTGCACCTGACTTCAACACCAGTAGATCACAACTCTCTGCTCTCCTGCATCTGACTTCAACACCAGTAGATCACAACTCTCTGCTCTCCTGCACCTGACTTCAACACCAGTAGATCACAACTCTCTGCTCTTCTGCACCTGACTTCAACAGCAGTAGATCACAACTTTCTGCTCTCCTGCACCTGACTTCAACACCAGTAGATCACAACTCTCTGCTCTCCTGCACCTGACTTCAACACCAGTAGATCCCAACTCTCTGCTCTCCTGCACCTGACTTCAACACCAGTAGATCACAACTCTCTGCTCTCCTGCACCTGACTTCAACACCAGTAGCACATACGCTGACAATTCACCCAGTTTGACTGATAAATAAAATGTATCAGGAACATATTATACATGTAATTGTATTCATGAACATTGAAGGGAAGAAGTCTGAATTTGCTCCATCTAGTTCTGTTTATCCACCACAAATATTGATTTTGATGGAGACCAAAGTTCACAACTGGTTCCATAGTGGAAACATTCTTATTGAGTTCAAGCAGCTCCTTCCTAGAGATCAAACACAACTCATGGTAACCTTGCAGAATCATCTGTATCAGTGAGCTGTTGTGAAGCTCCTTCTAAGAATCAACCTTACAAAAAAAGTGACATTTGCATTTTCACATTTGAAATAACTGCTTTCACATGTTGAGCTGAAATTTTCACGTGAAACCATATGTTTTACATTTTAAAATCACATGTAACAGATAGATTCTGAAGGGGTTGGGGAAGTTTTCCACTTGAACTTCAAGCCAGCAAAGTCTAGATACCTGGTGCTGAAAAGGGGGAAGACTGTGGACAAGTTCCGCTTCACCATTCAAGACACCGAGAAACCGGTAAAGAGTCTGGGCAAGATGTTTGACAGCAGCCCGAGGGATACAGCATCCATCAAGACATCCAACCAGGAGCTGGAAGTGTGGTTGGCTACAGTGGACAAGTCAGGTTTATCCGGCAAGTTCAAGGCCTGGATATGGTGTCCTCCCACGGAACCTCTGGCCCCTCCTGGTATACAAGGTCCCAATTTCTATAGTCGAGCTAATGGATGGGATTACTACGAAGCCTGAGCAGCACTGCCCTGTACAGCCAGAAGAACAAACTGAAGCTAGCCATCAGCATGAATGAGGAATTAATGGTGACTCGTACAAAGGAGGTGCTGCAATACAGGGAGTCAAGCAACCCGAAAGTCTCCTAGACAGGTATAGAGGTGAGGACAGGAAGGAAGTGGAGGGCTCAGGATGCAGTAGAGCAGGCTGAGTCACGGCTACGGCACAGCGTACTGGTGGGTAATGTGACTCCGGGAAGAGCTGACCTTGGTAGCATTACAACCCCACACTACGACCAGGCCCAAGGGAAAGACAGGTGGAAGCTGGTGCAGGAGGAAGTGTGGGCAACAGTTGAGGAGGAGGGAGCCAGCAGGATGGTAGGAATGCAGCAACAAGATGGGAGAAAATGGTGGAAAGCACATGGTCCGAGCTAGGGCTGGGCGATATGGCCAAAATCTCATATCCCGATAAAGGTAATTTCATATAACGATACATATAACGATATAGCACATTTTCTGTAAATTCAATGAATAAATAGTTTATATAAAATTACCATAAGTAAATGCCTATTTCTTATTACATTTTGAATTATACTCAACAAATAAAGGTACTTACTCATATTTGATTATTTCTCATTTTATTTAGAACCTTTGTGCAAATTTTCAATTAAGCATTTAACAAAATGTAAAATATTAATGTATAAAATCTAAAAAGGTAAATAGAAAACACTTCAACTATAGTTGCAAACAAAATAAATATAGGCCTAATATATTTATTGGGGGGGGGGGGGGGGGACTTGACTGTTTGTATGTTATTTTGGTATTAATACGTGTCACATATCAATTTGCATTTGATACCTTGGGTCGAGTGTTAGCACCAACTCACGAAACCCCCGTTTCTTGGCCGTGCAAATTGGGGCCTTCTCTTTACAGATGTAAGTTGTAATGGCAACTGTGGTCTCCTTCCACCTTCGTGATTTTGTTATATGGTGTGCCGCGGGCAAAAGCCTCTTGCAACGCCTGAGTCGGGGGATTGTTTTGAGCACTCAACTGTACTTTTTTGGGTGTCATCCGTAGACTCTTTTCGTACTGTTTCACATGATTCTTGTGTCGTAAAAGAGATCAGTGGTGTTTGAGCCTGTTGTTGTGACCGGACTGCAGCATATTTTGCAGAGGACGGTTTTCTGGTCCATGTCAGACTTTTCATACCCAAACCACATCCATGCGACTGAAGTAGCCCCTCTTTTAGGTACGAGCTCTGTGTCTCCGTGCTCTGTGTCACGTTCACTCTCCTCCTTGTTTGTTTGTGTTGCACATTTTCTTCCACACAACTCAAAGCGATGTCCAATTAACAAAAACATTTGGCGTAAAGAGTGTGATTTGCGACATAACAAAATAAATGATAGAGCATAATATGAAACTATAGATGTTTTTCTATCGTCACACGATATATATCGTCATATCGCCCAGCCCTTTTCCGAGCTGCGGAAGGCCGAGCACCATCGCATCAAGTTCTTGATCCAGGTAGTCTACGATGTCCTGAAAAAGAAAAGGAGAGCCGCACACTCTAGGAGCTCAGATGCAATAATTCAATAAACAGCCAAGCTGTCTTCATCAGGGTATAGTCTACAACGTCTTACCAAGCCCATCTAACCTGTTCTGCTGTGGCAGGGTCGATTCACAATCATGCTCTCTGCCTAAAGAGAGGAGTACATCGATTCTCAATTGCTGCTCTAAAGCCCAAGGTGAGGGTCACTACCGCTGGTGCCACAACCTTGTGCCTAAAGCCATTGTGGAAACCATCTGTCAGAATGCAGGTATTATGGTTTAAGACAAAAACGCATCTTCAGTGGGATCAGCCACTGCAAACGCCTCGGACAAGCTAAGTAGGCCATTGCAATCGTCAGAGCCGGGGAAAAGCCAACACCAGCTACCAGAACCTCCACAGGTCTTTTCGCAACAGCTCAAGACTGGGAGCTGAAAGTTGACCAACGAAAGCAGTTCAAGTTCCCAGACATGATCACAGCGACAACACTGAGGCCAGCCATTGTGCTGTTTTCCAAAACATCCAAGCAGGTCATCTTAACGGAGCTCACTGTCCCTTGGGAGGACCGCATTGAGGAGGAGAATGAAAGAAAATAGCCCGAAGTACGAGGACCTGGTGGGGCAGTACTGAAGAGCAAGGTCTGAGTCTGTCGAAGTGGGGTGCAGAAGGTTCGTAGGTCAATTCTTCTACAGGACATTATGACTACTAGGTACCACAGGGAGGAAGGCCATCAAGACAGTGGAAGCTATGCTTTGGCTGTTAATTGTTAATTAACCATGTTAAATTTCAGAAATGTCGACTTCAATGGGGTAGGGACGTCCCAAGGATTTTGGATAGCACAGATCCAAGGGCACATTGAGCTGTGCTAGTGTGCAGGTGTTATCTGCTCTGTTAAACCAAATCTAAAAGGAGGGCAATAAACACAGGTTTTGCAAACAGGTTTTGCCTAGATGGTTAGTTTGTCAGAAATGACGTTTCGTAGCAGGTTAGGAGAACTTACACTGCAGGCTCGAATAATAAACGTAGCATGTTTGAAGAATTGGGTTAGATTTGGGAAAAAGGTTAGGGATAGCTAAAATAAAAAAATTCTCAACTTTTGACATTTGGATGTTGTCTCTAGTTCATTTATAAGCTAAGTGCATTCTGCTCCTAAAATGAATACCAACGTTATCCTCTTCATGTAAAAATGAAAAACTGCTGTTGGGTAAACTATACATCTATATCTGAAAATACATCTACTATGTACAAAATGTATTAGCTAAAACAATTACAACTATTATTGTTTGTAGTTCATGATTTGCCAAAATTGTATAATTGTATGTCTATAATTGTCGGTTATACAGCCAGCTATATGTTTGTGCCAGCCCTACTTCTGCAGCTGTTTATTATCAAATAGGCAATACCAGTTGCTTCTATGATTTCCTGTCTTTTTGTCACTGTTTTAGCAGTATATTACCAAAGTTATCTAATGTACAGTACACCGGGAATAAACCTTGCACTGGGTAGGTTATCCTTTGGAACCAGGATTGGTCATCACGTGTTGTTAAAGGGAAAGTTCACCCTAATAAAAAAATGACATATTGATTTACTTATCCTGTAAGCAGTCTATGGGAAAGGTATGAAAGCAATCCATGATTTGGTTTAGTTTTCCTAGCAGTTTGCACATGAAAACGTTAGCATTTGTGGCGCAAATCCAATACAAGCCATGTGCAATGTTCACTCACATTTTTTGG